>NW_027069472.1:56737-331123 GCF_002906115.3 Quercus suber
GGGGGGGGGGGGGGGGGGGGGGGGGGGGGGGGGGGGGGGGGGGGGGGGGGGGGGGGGGGGGGGGGGGGGGGGGGGGGGGGGGGGGGGGGGGGGGGGGGGGGGGGGGGGGGGGGAGGGGGGTGGGGGGGGGGGGGGGGGGGGGGGGGGTTAAGTGTCTAGAAAAAGTGAAAAATTAATGGATTCAATGATTGAGGAATGAAATGGTATGATTAGATATCTATTGGATGCACAATCATTATTAGAAAACTATCAGATGCTAATAGTCAAGGGCAATCTTGCTCAAATAAATAGAATGTTGACCTGAATGCTTTATTTGAGCCCTACTTCCTACTAAGTGCTAATGGTGTTGGTGTTGGTGTTGGTGTTGGTTGTAGAGCTGCTAATCTTCTCATGTGCATACTCATAGATCATATAATACAATACAGTCTTGATTCTTAAAAAATAAATAAATAAATAAATAAAATCTTAATACTTTTAATATATGGAAGGATTTAAATATATACTTAATATTATCAATCAATATTTTTTAGATATTGTATTTAGATTTCGTATAAAATATAGCGTAACAAATTATATTATTTATCTAATGTAAGGAATCCCACACATGCCTTGCACGTGTGACCAAAACTAGTTTTAATAAAATAGAGAAAATGATAGAGAGATTGTTGGAGGGTGTGTTAGAAAAGTTGGTAGGTAAAATAGAAATGTTTTTTTTTTCCTTGTGAAAAAATGCCTAATCTATTGGAGATTACGCTGCCTTTTCTTTTGTTGTTCCTTACTTTTACAAAAAGCAGCATGACGAAAAAGTATTGTAATTGTTTATTGTAAATGTGCAATGAAGTTAGGGTACCGACTTGGTTGATTCACCAGTTTTCTCTGTAATATATATGTGTATATATATATATATAGAGAGAGAGAGAGAGAGAGAGTATGGTCAAATGGTTGATGTTTTTCTCTATTTATGCATTCGCTAAAAAAATTTGTTAAAGTGGGCCTTATTGATTTGTTTTCAAGTTGATACCTAAGGAAAAATGATTTTGCTAGACTTAGTCTTGACTTAAGAGTGATTTGGAAATTTCTAATACAAAATAAAACTTTAGAAAATTTGTGGGTTGGATTCATTTTGTACCTCACATGGAAATGTCTTACTAGGTTTTGACAGTAATGCCAAATTTAATATTTATGTTTGCAAAATTACATCATGCAAGGTTATGTTACACTTAAATCTTTGTTACCATAAAAAATTTCATTATAGCTTAAGTTAAGGTTGACTCACTCTCAGTCAATTTGAAGTGCTTTCTATAACATCCTTAACAGAATGCCTTTATAGCTTTGCAAATTGAGCTATCTGAGTTTTCTTGTTTCTGAAATTGCAATTGACATGCAAGTTAAAAGATGAAGCTCTTTGCACGGTCGCCTATTGCGAGTTAAGCAATTTCTGTTTGATGAGTATTACAAGTTAAGAAAAATTGGTTCTGAATATTATTGCATTGTTTATGTCCTCCAAAATTCAATTTGATGTATTGAATAGAGTAGGCTGTAGCTGCAAATGTGTAGAGGTAAATCAACTTGAATATAGTTTTTTTTTTTTTTTAATTATGATTAATCCCTCAGTTTAATAAATCACTGGTCTAGCTTTATCGTCCATGTCCTGATTTATGAGCATTGGGAGACCATGTGCATTCTGTGTATAACATTATGTTGCATGAATATAAAACCTGCAATCTCTTCATGTTGAGTTCATATAATATCTACGATTTCTCTGGTTAGGAATGGCAAGCACGGCCGCGGGAAAAGACAAAGGAGCTGCATGGAAGACGTCAACAGGAAGAGGAAGAAGAGGAAGGAAAGGTTAAAGAGTATCGTGAAATTGGCACACACTTGAAAGGGTTTCCAGAAGAGGATGTCAGAAAAGCGCTAAGGCTGGTTTCAAGCTTCATCGGAGCTTTTGAAGAAGTGGTAGAGGTAACCAGAATATACAATACGAAACCATTACCTCATAAATGGCTTAATCTCAAGATATTTGAGGCTTTAAAATTATGAGAATGTGTTCATCTAAAGAGTGTTTTCTGTATATACAGGTCAATAGAAATCCTTCTATAAAGTAAAAGCCTTATTCTTTTTTCACTGCTTTTATTTTCATTACTAAGGGAATATTTATGTCATATCTAAGGACATCCCATTTCATTCCTGTCCATTGTCATACATTTTTTGTAGCATGTGGCAATGTTTTAGAAGTGGTAAGCTGAGCTAAAATGTTCACATAGGATAATTGTAACTGTTGATTAACTTTCTTATATGCAGGAAATTGAGGAAGCTGCTGAGAAATGAGAACTCAATGAAGTTGTTCTAATGGTCATATGTAATCGCCTTGATCTTGCATGATGTAAGCTGGTCTTTTGTTGTCTCTAAATTTTCTGTGGCATCTTTTCTTCTAATGCAATGTTGTTGTAGTGTAATGTTTTGCAAACTTTTTTTAGTTTGCCAATGTAAACGCTTGCAATCACAGATTACTGTAATGTTCAAAAGACTATTGAAACTTCAATGTCAATCTGATTTCCAATACAATAAATGTAACTCTGGGAACTTCAAGCTCATTATGGTCAGGCATTGAGAACGGGAATTGATTCTCAGTAGCTCAGTGGTAAATCAGTTGGCTGTTAATTAACTAGTCATAGGTTTTACTAGATATGTCTAACAATATTTACTTAAGACCTCTTAATTTGTAATTTTGTTTATAAGCAAGAATTGGGAACTCCTTCGTCCTTTCCAAAATATGGCTTTCCCTTGTCCTACTATAGTTTGAGTTCAACAGAATTTGATGTAATGCCGTCTCTTCTCTCTAGAGTTAATTCAGATTTTTATCTCATTTTTCCAGGATGAAATGGATTCTGTAAGAACTCTTTATCTGTTATACAGAAGGGTTGAGGTATTGACTACTGTTCATCTATAAGTTCCTAGCTTAAAGTTGGTAGTTTAAATATGCAGATGGTTTTCAACTTTTAAAACCAAATGCTGAACTTTATAGAATCTTGTCTGAAATTGTGCTGATTTGTAGTGGAATTCCATATATAGTTATTTTAGCCTAGCTCATCTCGCATCATAATTACACCTTTAGGCCCTTTCTTTTCATTTTCTAGTTTCTTTTCTCCTTGACCTTCCCTGGGAGAAAAAAGAATTATAAAACTTATATTTTACTTAATATTTTAGACTAAGATTTTGAAACAGTAGGCTACTCCTGCCATGAGACTGCTCAATGGTCTTCTGAATATACGTGATAGGTTTGATGATGAAGGCTGGCTGAAGCCTGAAGGAATGCAAAAAACACATGGTTGACACTTTCCAGGAGAGGATCTATTTAGCATTCTTGTTCCAGTAGGAAAAGAAATTAACATGGTATGCTTCAAATATACACTTTATATATCCTATGGCTTTAGTTGAACTACACAATAGCTACAACTAGCATGTTTCTTGTAGAACTCAAGGATATTTTGTAACCCCCCCCCCATTTTTTTCTTAAATATCTGGATTTTACGCTTTAGTCTCAACTCTATGATTTTAGGTTTGTGTCAACTCTGTGGTGCCTTTTCTCTTAGTCTTTGATATGTTTTGCAAATCAAGTTCACAGGACTAGTTGGTTTGCACTTTGGCTACCTATTGATTTGTTTTTAAAAGATGATATAGATAAATTACAGGTGGCAGCAACTAGTGTTGTTGAAATTTTTACTGGTAGGAATCAATCCTTGTATATCAATGCTTTAGTCTTGATTTACCTGGAGTGGATGATACTTTAGTTCTTCTAGCAGTATTATTGAACCAGAATAATTGTTTCAGGTTTAGTAAAGGTTCTGCAGGTACCACATGGCACAATATATTTTTAGGTTTATGGGTTGCAGCTCTACGGCTAGAGCAAATGATAGGAATTGATTTGTGAAGAAATCATGCTTACCTTTAACCATTGATTTAATCTTTTTATTGGAAATAAAATTAATAAGGGGAGAGACCGAAGAAAAAAAAATTAAAGTCTCTTCTTCTTTTCTTTTTTTGGGGGGTTGGGGTTATACTCTCCACATCACTTGTACATATGTTGCATAAATTTGAAAAGAGAGAAAAAATTATACAACTTCAAAGCCATTGTAACATCTTAATTAAACTTGGCCAGGCATTGGAAAATTTATTTGTTTTGAAATTAAAATTTTTTATAGCTTAGTAATCTATTCATGTACCGTATCTTGTATAACTAAGGTTGCGTTTGGCATTGGCTGGAAAAATCAGCTTTTTTTACTATTTAGCTCATTTTTGCTACTATTCATGGATCTCATTGTACTTTTTGAACTATATTTTTTGGTATTATTCATGAGTCATACTGTATTATTTCAGTTAGTTTTTAACTTTATCTACAGTACTTTCAACAAAAAATTTTTAGTTTCAGCTAAATAAATTGTTCCCAAACGGACAGTAATACTTGAAATAAGAATAGAGAATGAGCAAGAAACCTGATTACTTATTTAGCAAACCTGATTACCTATTTCAGTTAGCACTAAACTCTTTTTTTTTTTTTTTAGGGTAAACTTTTTTGTTATAAACCTGCATTTGTTATGCTAAGCTATGGATTCAAAGTAACCCCTTTCTCCCAAAAAAAATTCAGGGTTGCATAGATTGAAATTTCTGACACTGAAATTTACATGAGAATGAGTGTTCTCAAGATGTATATGACTTCTCATTCCTTTTCTTTTTTTAAATGAATTCTCAAGATTCGAGTGGCTTTCTAAGTGTTTTTGATTGTCTGAATTTTTTTGCTAATGTTAGTTGCAACTTATTCTTTTTTTTTTCCTCCCAGCTATGATGCAGACAGATGGTTTTGAATATTTAAAGGAAAACTGCCCTACTATCTTGGTTGAAATCTTGGAGTATGTGGCTAGAGTCAGTGAACTCTGTGTCATCCAACACGGACATGGAAGTGAAGCCTAAAAATCTTGTGTTTTGAAGAATAACTGAATCAGCAAAATTCACTTGCTAGATTTGGTTTTCTATTTATAGAGGGAATAAGACCCTGAAATGAGGAAATTATATATTTGAACTTTCTTTAGTTCTTGCTCTCTTCACAACAAAACCTTGTATTTTGGAGAACTGAATTTATAAATCATGCAAATGGCATGTTGCAAGTGGTAATTGGCTTATTACAAAAGTTGTGTAAATACTAACTTTGGCATCACAGTCTAATCTTTTAGAGATCTTTCTATTGGCAATTATTTCTCTATTGAATCTTACGATGTTCTTTATGTCAATTTGTTGGCTAGTTTACAAGAAGGTGAATAAAACTTGAAAATTTTATCAAGATATCTCAAAAAAGCTTTAAATAATTTCTTATAGGATCATGAGATTGGTAAATATTCAATATAATAATTGAAAAGTTTTTTATTCTATTATTTAATCTGAAATAAAACCTATCACATACGTATGAGAATATGTTAGAAAAAAGAAAATAAAACTTGTCACAATTTTATTTGAAGGTCTCTAATTTAGAATACATTCATTTAAAATAAAGCCTGTCATGGTATATTATACAAAAAGAGTATCACAAGATTAGGAAGACATTTGAAATAAAACCTATTGCGGTTCAGTATACAAAAAGAGTTCATAGGATTGGAAACACATTTAAATAAAGCCTATCACAATTCTTTCTAAAAGTTTCTAATTCACAATACATTGATATGAAAGTTTTGATGATTCAATTGTCCTCCAAAATATAGGATTTTTAGGCTTCATTTCCATGCCGGCATAGGATGACAGATTGTTCACTAACTCTAGCCACTTACTCCAAGAATTCAGTCAAGAGGTAGGGCAGTTTTCCTTTTAAGTATTCAAAACCATCTATCTGCATCACAGGGGAAAAAAAGTGAGGTCAGAAAAATCCAAACAATAAAAACACTTAAAAACCCACTTGAATCTTGAGAATCCATTACAAGGCACAACTAAACAACAAAGCAATAGAAATATCAAACCTCACAGTGAACTTTAATCTAGTCTGACTTTTTTTTCTTTATTGTCAATCCTAGTTTGACACTCACCGACAGATCTAGAACGTCTAGAAAGATTACCAGTATTCAGCCACCAAAGAAGTCCTTGAACAAAAGAAGTCCTTTGTAAGAGGTATTGAACAACAGAAAAGTTATTATACTTTTTAGAATCTTAGCACAACAACCTGTTTCTGTATCTAATTTATTATACTTTTTAGAATCAAAAGGGTCTTCAAAATCTTTATAACCTTGTTTCAAACACAAATTCTCATTGCCTAATAAGTAATAACACCATCAGCCTTTCGTGTAATTCCTTTTTGAATGCTAAACCCCTTGTTTAAAGCATATTCAATATAAAGATTATATATTTCTTCAGAACTCACTTGGATTCCCAAGTTTAATTTCATAGAATTCCCCCAAGATTACATTCTCATGATTTTCACTTTTATCATTGTCACAAGCTGAATCGAGAGCATTTTCTTAAAAATCCATAACTAGTCTAGCCTAATCATGAAAAAAGAATATTGAATGAACAACTTGAACAGACAGAACTCATAATTTTATAATAACACGACCAGGGACTTAAACTAAGAAAAGACAAAGGAAGAGATAGATTGAAAACCTTAGTTGCACGATTAGAATAAGACTATTCCTTGGAATCAACTCCTTCAGCCTAGAACAAAAGCATAACATCTCAGTAACAATGCCAAATTCAAAGAGATACAGATTAGTTTCAATATCCTGATGAGTTTTTTCAACTCTTTGTTTCATAAAAGCTGGGGAAATATATCAGAAATAAATATCTTGTTCAAGATACCATATATACAACATGTTTCAGGTTCTAGTATTCCTATCTATCTCCTTTCCACACTAAAATGTTCCTTTGTTTTTTATAAAAATAAAAATAAAATTGTGATAAGTGAAAAACCCATCTGTAGTTGCAAAAATATAAGAATAAAATGAAAAAGAAGATGTGAAAAAGTACTGAAAAGAAACAGATAGAAAGGGAAAATTACCCTTTTGGGTCGTTGTGTGTTGGACTCGGCGAGTGAGAAAATGGCCCGGGTTCTCCAAACTGACGGTGATGCTAGAGAAAGAGTAAAGGTGATTTTCAGAGGATATAAAGGCCGGTCTCGTTGGACCGATGATGCTCGACAGTGACTGTGAGAACTCGCGCCGTAGGTGGGGGAAGAGCACTGTGGCAACGAGAAAATGGAAGAGGCAATTGTGGATGGGAGTTTGGGTATGAAAGAGAGAGTAATGTTTGATTATGGAATTAGATTTGAAAGGGATGAGGGAGAGAGTGAGAGAGCAAGTGGCAGGGATTCAAAAAATTTTAGGGTTTCATTTTGGGAATTAAATTTGAAAGAGGAAGGAGGAGAGACAGAGAATAAATAGTTGGCGGGGATTGAAAATTTTTCAGGGGTAAGATTGTCTTTTTATTTGTGTTGGTGGAGTAAACTGAGTTGGCCTTTTTTTTGGACAGAAGAAAACTAATGTTGATTTTTTTTTTTTTTTTTTTAAGTAAACAATAATACTTATTAGAATATTTATGAAAATAATAATAGTATTTTAAATCGAGTTTATAATACTTTCTAAATTAGAATACAACTACAAAAGGGCTTAATCTTTGTAGTTGTAGATTCAATACTGAGTTGGTATTACTGAAACGTGTTATACTTTCTCCAGCCAAACAACTGGAATCCCTTTGTTCTGTACCGTTTCAAATTCTGATGACTCTGGATTCCTTAGGTGGTTGACACATTGAAGGCTACTGCTATCTCTGGTTCAATCAGTGGCGACACCACGTGCAGCTCAGGGTGTTCCTAAGAACACCCTGACCTGAAAAAAAAATTATATATAATAATTCAAATTTTTTTATTTGTTTACCCTTAAAAAAAATTAGGAACACCTTGAAATTAAAAAATATATATATATTTGTTTTACTTTCAAGCAAAAAAAAAAAAAAATTGTAACTGAGCAAGCGGCAAGCCCACGAATTCTCAAAAACTTCAAAAAAAAAAAAAAAAAAAAAAAAAAAACCAATATACGCTGCAAATCACTAATCAGAAAACCTCAAATCACTAAATCAAAAATCACTATATCACTAAATCAGAAATCACTAAAGCAAACCTAAAGACAAAAACGTCAACAGAGCAATGCCTCAGGCTCAAGCCAACAGACGGATCGAGCATCGCCGCATCGGAGATCAGTCAGCCAAGCTCCAGTCCAGAGCACATCGCCGCATCGGAGATTGGTCAGCCAAGCTCTAGTCCAAAGCACATCGTCGCATCGGAGATCGATCACGTCGCTCGCTCGTAGTCGTCGTTGCTCGCTCACCGATCGGAGATTGCTCGTCACTCGCCCCTCATCGAAGATCACTTGTCAGTTGCTTGCTCAAGGTATTTCATTTTACTAACTTCTTTCTCTTTTTCTCTCTGACTCTCTCTCAGTCTCTCTCTCTCTCTCTTTATCTGAAATCATTGAAATGAAATGAATGAGAATCTCTCTCTCTTTATTTTTTAAGACTAACTTTATCTGATTCTTTTGAACTGTGATTGGCTGAAACTTTAACTTTATTAATATTTTGCCTATTTTTGACTTTTTGGCTTGATCTTATCCGTTGGTCTTGGTGTTGGTGAGATATTAAGGGCTCATTTGGTATGTGTGTTTCAACAACAGTTTTCAGTTTTTTTTGGAAATATGTGCGAGTGAAAAAATATGTAAAAATACGTGTAATGTTGTTTAAAAACTGAAAAAACGTGTTTAAACACATATACCAAATAGCCCATAATTGTCTTTTAGTGTAATGTGTATTGTGATTTGTGATTATGAAATTTTCTTATTGGCAATTGGCTCTTGTGATTGGGGGCACCAGGCATGAGGCTTGTCTGTTGAGTGGGGTGGGGGGTGGATGGGCATAAGGGGCCAGGTATTCTTTTGCTAGAATTGGGGGAAGTAAATGCACATGGGATGTGTGCTAGTGCAATTAATAAACAATACTTTAATTAACTAATAATTAATTGGGGAAAGCAACTAATAAACAATAATTAATAATTTAATTAACCAATACATTATAAAAGAAAAACAAATTAAATTATGTTAAGCTAAACAATAATTAATAATTTTCTAATTAATGAAACAACAATATAACAAATTATAGTTTATAAAAGACAAACAAATTAATGAAACAGCTAAACAACAATAATTAATGATTTTATTAATATTTCAAATAAACTTATAGTTTATTGTTTATCATTTTGCTAGAATTATGAACAAATATTTGATAAGAAAACCACATACCCAAGATTCATCTCTTGTGCAAGATTCATCTTCATCTTCTAAGTAAATTCGTGTTGACTGTTACTTAGAAAATTTTTCTTCAGATCCTGGATTACGAGAAAAGATATCATCTTATCATCCTAATAATCACAATGAAATAATAAGATATTATTTACAAAAAGGCCCTTGTCCACCTGTTTTCCACCATGATGATTACCCTTTACTAGATTTTTCTGCAAAGCTCCGTCGATTTAGATCTAAATGGTATGAAAATAGAAAGTGGTTAGAATATAGTATAGACAAGGATGCAATATCTTGTTTTTATTGTTACCTATTTGGGCAAGATATTGGTAAGCAAGGAAGAGGTGAGACTTTTGCAACAAAGGGATTCAAACTTTGGAATCAGAAAGAGAAGTTAAATTCCCATGTTGGAGAAGTTAATAATGCTCATAACCAAGCTGTCAAGAAGAGTGAAGATCTACTGAAGGAAAAGCAACACATTCAAAGTGTTTTGGTTAAGCAATCAAATTAAGATAAAATTGAATATCGAGTTTAATTAAATGTAATAGTTGATTGCATAAGATTCCTTTTATGCTGGAGATTAGCTTTTCGTGGTCACGATGAATCTCAAGGTTCAAGTGATAAAGGAAATTTTCTTGAGCTTTTACAATTTTTGGGGGATCGCAATGAATCTATCAATGAAGTGTTGCAAAAATCTCCGAAAAATTGCAAAGCTTACCCACCATGATATTCAAAAAGACATTGTGAATGTAATTGCATGTGAAACATCCAAAGCTATCATCAAAGATCTTGACAATGGGTTCTTTTTAATATTAGTTAATAAGTCACGTGATATCTCAATGAAAGAACAAATGGCCCTCGTTCTTCGTTATGTAAACAAAAAAAGGAATTATTATAGAGCAGTTCCATGGTATTGTACATGTAGCAAGTACCACCGCTTTGTCACTCAAATATGCTATTGAATGTTTACTTTGTAAACATAATTTGAGTTTATCAAAACTACATGGGCAAGGTTATGACGGGGCTAGTAATATGCAAGATGATACCAATGGTCTCAAAACTTTAATTTTGAAAGAGAATAAGTCAGCATTTTATGTCTATTGTTTTGCTCATCAACTTCAGTTGACACTTGTTGCTGTTGCTAAAAATCACATTAACATTGCTAAATTTTTTTATGTGGTTAGTAATTTAGTAACTATTATTGGAAGCTCTTGTAAGAGACGAGATGCTCTTCGAGATGCATAATTTACCAAAATTAAAGAAGATTTAGAGAATGGTGTACATAGAAGTGGGCAAGGTTTGAATCAAGAGACAAATCTTAAACGTCTTGGTGATACACATTGGGGATCATATTATGGGACTATTCTCAACTTGATTTTGATGTTTTCTGCTGTTATTGATGTACTTGAGATTATTGAAGAAGATGGCCTCTCCGACCAAAAAGTTGAAGCTCGATCTATTATGACGTCAATTATATCTTTTGAATTTGTCTTTGCTCTACATTTGATGAAAAACATTTTAGAGATCATAAATGAGTTGTCAATAGAAAAAAAAAATCAAGATATAGTAAATGCTATGGATCTTGCTAAAATGTCTAAGCAACGATTGCAAGTAATGAGAGATGATTAATGGATATCTTTATTGACTGAAGTGTCTTCATTTTGTACCACACATGATATTCCTATCTTGAACATGGATGAAATATTTGTAGTTAGTGGGAGGCTGCAACGCAACACCCAACAAAATACAAATTTACATCATTATCGTGTTGAGTTATTCTATACAGTCATAGATATGCAACTTCAAGAGCTTAACAATCATTTTTCATAAGCAAATACCTATTTGCTACTTTGTATGGCTTGCTTGAATCCAAGTGATTCATTTGTGGCTTTTGATAAGGAAAATTTGATACATCTAGCAAAGTTCTATCTATTTGATTTTCTTCGGACAAATATCTTGGCATTTGACTCTCAACTTCAGAATTACATTTTTGATATGCGCAACAATGACTTATTTTTAGAGTTTCAAGGAGTTAGTGAACTCGCTGAAAAATTAGTGAACACAGGAAAGCATGAGACTTATTCATTAGTCTATTTGCTTGTAAAGTTAGTTTTGACCCTTTCTCTTGCTACTACAACAGTAGAAAGAAGTTTTTCAGCAATGAAATATATAAAGAATGAACTGCGCAATCGAATGGGAGATTAGTAGATGAATGATTGCTTGATTGTGTATATTGAAAGAGATGTAGTTTGTAGCATTGATAATGAGACTATCATGCAACGATTTCAAAATATGAAACTTCATAGAAGACAATTGTAAACTTTATATATTTGCGTGATTTTTTATTGTTGTTTTTGTCAATATATGAATTTATCTTTTTATTAGATTGTGTAATATATGTTTCTTAAGAAATATCCTGGGAAAAATTCCTGGAACTGCCACTGGGTTCAATGTGTGTTGGATTTGTTAGCAAACAAGTCATATATGCTGCTATTAATAGTCAATCAAATGCCACAGATGATCACCATCCAGATGTTTTTTGAAGACTTTTGAGTCACCAAAAATATCAATTTATTTGCTCAATTCTTGAAAGAGTTATGTCACAAGCAACTAGGCTACTTCTGTATAATGGTGAAAATTCTAGTCTAAGACATTTCCACTTTGCAGGTATCAGATGGTGTACTTTGATAAAGGAGGAAACCCAATAGAATGCATCTTGTAGGCCAAGAAAGTGCTATAAAAAAATTATATATTAATATGGACAAAACTTAGTAACAGTTTCTTAGATGTTGTTTCTTAGGTTTCCCTCCTAAGATTCAACCATGTGGCTATTTAATTAAAAAATACACTTCCATCTCATGAGAATAAATCTACATGGTAGAATCTTAAGAGGAGAACTTAAAGAACAGTATCTAAGTACTGTACTTAAATCTTACCCTATTAATATTAGATCTTTAATAACTGAACTTTCATTTTAATTGGGTTTTTGCATATATTCATGTTTCGCTGCTCCTCCCACCCCCCCCCCCTCTCTCTCTCTCTCTCTTATATATTACTCTTTTGTGGAAAATTTGGAGATATAAACAATGATCGTGGAATAATGGATCAAGATCCTCTAGAATTTTTAGAAAACTCTACCTATAAGAATAAATGAAAGGAAAGAAATAACAGTAAAAAAAAAAAAAAAAATTAAGGCAATTACAATTTTGTTGTATTATAAATTTGAATTAAATTTTAGTTATTTAAAATATATTATTTTCTTACATTAATAATTTTAAGATAAGACATTATTTTCCTAATTTATTGTCATTATTAAGTGTTCTTTTAATTTGCTGGAACTTATGTGATGAATCATGAAACTATTTTGAAATATTCAAAGGTGGACAGCAAAGAATCCTACTGTAGTATTAACAATGCCCAATCTCCTCGATCTTCAAGAAAAGAAATCATTAACATGAATAATTTCTTATGTTTGTCTTCATTTCTTTTATTTGGTAAAATGGATTGCATTAGAGGATAGTAGCAGTACATTATGATAAAAATATTGTACAAGCTGAAAGGGTATCATAGAAAATGTGAATTTCAAAATTAATTCAATTTTAACCACTAATTTCAATAAAATTTAAAAGTAAGGGCGTGCAAGGATGAAATTGATTTTTTTTTTTTTGAGAAGAAGGATGAAATTGGCTTAGTACACGTTTGGATTGCGTACCTGGTGCTGCGTTTGCGTTTTCCTTTTTTTTTTTTTTTTTTTTTAATTGAGAAGCGCATTTCACGTGGGATTTTGACTGTCAGTGGGTTCCGTGCACTGTGCACAGGACCCACTACCTTTTTTACTAGCAAAATTTTCACTGAAATGACACTGTTCAGTAGGTCCCGTACACTATTCACAGGACCTACAAACATCTTTTTTCAACAAAACTTTCATTAAAAATAGGTCCCACGACATTATTCACATATTTAAAAATTATTTTGTTACAGTGTTTTCAGTTTTTAGTTTTCAGTAATAAAATAATATATGCACTACAATAAACAACAATCACAACCATCACAACCGCTACCGCTGCCACCACTATCGCCGCCATCGACTCTTCCACCGCCACCGCCATCGCCACCCCACCACTACAATGATATTTTTTTATCAGTTCATTTTTTTTTTTTTTGAGAAAATTTACCACTTCAATTAAATAGCCCTTCTTTATTATTTTTTATTCTCTCTTCCTCTCTGTCTCTTTCTCTTTCTCTGAACCAAGATGAACCATTGGGGATTTCACTCGAGCCATTGGGGCTGAGCTCAATTTGAGTGATCAGCCTGTGGGTTTGGGTGTCAGGTAGAGAAGGTACGCACTTTTGGCTGAAGATGGAGTTGTCAAGGTCTTGAATTTGAAGGAAGGTGGTGCTTTTACTTTCAGCAGAGCTGAGGATCATGGACGAAGCTGTTATTGGATTAAAGGGGGCAGTGGCCCCCCTAAATTTTTTTATAAAGATATTACTATATTAATATGTACTAATTTTAGCAATTTTGTTCAATAAAATTACATTTTGTCCTCCTTAATAATGCCATCAATTCTTTTGAGAGTAATGTTATAGCCACAAACATTTTTACAATGTTTATACAAACTATTGGGGGTAGCAAAATTCTTATTGGTTCGTACACTTGCATCACTTTTTACTTATTAATAACCATTCACCACATTAGTAATTTGTAAAATTTTTGTAGTTTTAGCATTTTTCACCTTTTAAAGGACATAAAAAATTATCTAAAACAAAATATACAAACCCAAAAAAATTAGTCCAACAACAAAAATTACCAATAATAAGACTAAAAAAATTAAGTCCAATCAATCTATTTTACCCGGAACAAACAACTTGGCTATTTAAAAAATTTCAAACAAAAATCTTTATTAATAAAGCAGTAGACTCAAAGGCTGGAGCCGCCGTACACAGCTAGCAGAAGAGTCGCCCCCCTAATTCCAAGTCTTGGCCCCATCCCTACTGAGGATATTCTCAAAATGCTTTGAATTTCCTGAGGTTGTACTTTTATGGCTTCTTCTTTTTGTTTTTTGATTTTCATGTTCTTTAGTGGATGACTTGTTTTTTTGTTAATAAATATGTATGGAACTTGAGTGCCATATGGTTTTTACGGCGTTGCTTAGGGGTGTTCACCAAACCACAAAAACCGCACAAACTACAAAAATCACACCAAAACCGTTCGCAAAATAGTATAACCGCACCGCATCGCACCACAATACATGATGCAGTGCGGTTTGCAGTTTTATACTAAGAAAACCGCACAAACCGCACCGCATCTCACCCTCTTTATATATTAATATATTTATTTATTTTAATATTAAATATATTATTAATAGTTTAATAACCCTAGTTTTCAAAAAAAAAAAAAGTTTAATAACCCTAACAAGTGTTGACTAAAAAAACCAACTCAAAATAAAGAAAAACTAACTCAATAATTTAAAACTTGGCCCAAAAAAAAAAGGAAAAAATTAGTTTTGGGCTAAGTAGGAAAAGCCCAAAACTTGAAAAATATACCGACTTCAAACCGCATCTTATACATAGCATCGCACATGTGACCGAAAAAATGAGGTGTGGTGCGGTTATGGTTTTAGCTAAACTGCTCTGCAAAGTGCGGTGTTAAAAATAGCCCAAAACCGCACTGCACCACACTGTGAACACTCCTAGGCCGTTGCTTCTACGGCGTTGCTTCGATCTTTCTCTCTACTCTATCTCTATTAGTTTGTGTTTTGTGATGTGGGTTTGGTGGATCGGCTTCGCTTCGGTGGTAGTGGTCCAATCTGGTGTTTTTCTGGTGGCTGGGTGTCTAATTCAGTGGGTTTTATATGGATTTTATGAGCACCGCCGCTGATGAGTTGGCCGGCAAAGCAAAGAGGAGATGAGGAATGCAAAAAGAGAGAGAGAGAGAAAAAAAAAAAAAAAAAAAGAAAATATTATTTTAATGAGAGAAGAGAGAGAAGTTTAATATTTTTTTTTTTTTTGCTTCTTGCTACAGTGCACTATTGTAAGAAGCTAAAACTTTTTAGCTATGGCTCCACTATTGTAACATGCATTTTTGTGTTTTGGTAAAGCTAAAACCGCACCACGGGTGAGCGGTGGTACTGCTAATGCTCTTATGAGTGCCAGAAATGTCAAAATCATTACTATACAATGATCGGTCTTGAATCTCCAGATTTGCCACATGCCAATCGATTAGTCGGGACTGGAAGAATTTGTCAATGGCACTACTTACTAACAATAAAATGAATATTTTTTCAAAGCTAAAATTCCCTCACATGCCAACATTCCAAGGTTGAAAGTTTGGATGTTTTTTATCTGGTGGTGATGGTGTATTATGGTGAAAATATCCACATAGAAATGCAATCACCTGAAAGAAAATAGGTAATTACATTTTAATTCATTAAAAGAAGAATGACAGTCAATTTCAAACTGAAAAATAATGTCTATTTCAAATAATTATTCCAACCAAAACTCCACAAAAGATTTCAAGATTTATGTTCTTCACACACTTTTTTCAGCTACCAAAATACGAATAATGTAAGTTCCTCAGCCTATACGTTCATTGGGTGAAAGCAGACTAATCAGGGCTCAAGAATAAGTAGAACCACTCAAACTGAATCTTAATGAGCGGATATTGCAACTTACTACATTATCAAGGATATAATGTTCACAACCGNCCAAGTCGAGGTTCCGTTTGGTGAGACGCTCCACGGCGGCACCGAGAGTCTGAACTTGCCTCTCAAGGGCAGTCGTGGGCGGTTCCTCTCTTTGTACGTCTTAGTAGTTGCCATTGAGCGAGTGAGTACCATGCAACCCTTTTAGTCCAGGAAACGAGTGTGGCTTAGTCACTTAAAAGCGTTTCCCACAGACGGCGCCAACTGATGATGCCGAAAATCTCACCAGTGAGTTGCACGACGCGTGTACGCTCAAAAACAACACCTGCACAATGAAAAAGAAAAGGACCTCACAGAGAGCACCGGTGTGGTGCCGGCCAAATACCCTCCGAAGGTCAAGTTAGAACTTCTTTCAACTCTAGAGTGCTAGAGAGGGGTTAATTATGCGTACCTCGACTTATGAGGGTATTGGGGCTTTTATAGTAGTAAAGGGTGGACCTTTCTTTCTTGGAGTAGAAGTCTTTTCCTTATAGGAATCCTTATGCGCGTAGATTGCGGAATCCTTTCCTTATAGGACTCTGATTCTGGGCGTGAAAACACAAGCAATCTCCCTAAAACCTATGCGTGGTGACCAAGTCATGGTCTGCGTGGAGTCGTCAGCTTCTAAGCCGTCAGCCTGCACTTCCCTTCAGCTTAGCGTCAGTTTCACACTTCGTTCAGCCCGTCGGTTTTGTCTTGGTTTTAGTCAGCATGCATTTTATTGTTCAGTTTACGTCACAGCTTAACCCGTCAGCCAGAGCACAAGCTGACGGGTTAAGCTCATGGCGCCAGTCATAATTCTTCCATATCAAAGTCTAACAGTGAAAATGAATACAACTGGAGCAAAGTAAGCAACACTAAGCTAAAATCTCCTAAAAGTAGCATAGAGATTACTAAACCGACAAGATCCTGCAATCAGACCAAAAAGAAAAAAGAAATTTGTTGAGAGAGAGAGGAGTGAGAAGTAATCAAAATTTCAAGTGAATTTTACCAATAAAATGCCATAATCAACTCATTATACCTGGTGTCCAACAGGTTTAGTATTATGAAGTATAAAAGAGAGGAGATAAAATATTTCTCTTTTTTCTTTAATTACTTGTACACTGTTAGCATCTAACATGCTGCCAAATGTCCTTCTTTGCCTCATTAAACTTTCATTGCTTCCATGTGCTCGGTTTAAGTGTGTTTCTTCTCTCAGATGACTGGATGGAGAATTTTCTCTGTAAGTGTTTTTCACACTGTAGGCCAAGGGAGAAAGAAAAACAAGTCAAACTCAATTCAATTATTATCACGTATGTGTATGTGCATATGTTGGTCAGCATGTACAAGAGAGTGATGTACACCAATTCACCTCCCTTATTTATCCTAAATCTGCTCAAAAACACAGCATAGGACTTCAGATTTCTATATTTGACGTTGTGTGTGTTTCTGCTGATAGGCCTGGTGAGCCTGTGTATGTTCATAGCACGTAAGTAATAAGGTGCATGTGTCTATTCTTTCACCTACACCTTCTGATCCTAATACTTGCATTCGTGTTTCTTTTTATCATGCACGTTCAATGTTCTGGTGTCTAAACGTTCAACTTCAATGACACTTGTAAATTTGATACATTTCGAGTCATCATCTCATCCACGGAAGCACAACATAACATTAACACCCACTCAATTTTGGCAATATTTCACCACACAACTAACAGTTCTATGTATAATGAAAATGAAATAGAAAGAATCTAATTAATGTGACCACATATTGGTTAACATAGGTTTTCAATCACAAAACACTACAGAGCATTACCGTGATTGTTGCTCAGTTCTTACTGCTCCACCAATATATCCAATGGATACCGGATCATTTTCTTCTTCTATAGCATGCACCAAAAGTCCATACTGTAAATAACCACAAGCTGTGGCCTGAAACCAAGCAAGATCAACATGTATACGATGGACCCCCAAAGCAGGATTGGCATGAGTTTCAAGCCATCTGAGAACAGGTTGAAATGTTACTCTTAGTCAACCATGACGAACTAAGTGCAGTTGTGCATTCAATCCAGCCACTAATCGATACCATGTGGTAGGTGGGACTGACTGCAGGCCAGAAGCATAACAATTAGCAAATTCTATAAGAGCTACATTTTAGAAGAGATTGATTTAGCACCCCTCCCCCTCAGGTCTCATCTCTCTCTCTCCCTCTTATGTGTAGGTGTATGTGCATGTGTTTGTCTGTGTGTGTCTTTCTCTAAACTTGCTTGTGTTTTGTGCGCATTGATCATTTTTTACTGAGTCCCTGTATGAATTAACAAACCTGACTCATAAGGCTTGTGAGAATATTATTGCTGTAAAGTGAGAAAGGGGCCATGTAACTTCCATCTCCTCCAAAAGGTAATAACATGGGAAATCTTAGGTGTAGGCGAGGAGGAAGATCAGTTCTCTTTTCATCGCCACCAAGGAAGAAGTCCACATATGCTAGCATTAAATCAGAAGTTGCAGCTACATACAGAAATACATGAAAACATACCCAAGCTTAAAAACCAATTAAATTTCACTGGGACCACATTGCATTTTCCATATTGTAAGAGATTAGATTTTGCAGCGGATTACACACTGAAAACCAATCCAATTTGTGCTGAATGGTAAGTCCAAATCCCATCTATAGTGAATGAATATGCACTCAACTATCACTAAAAGGGAAAGTTAGATGTGATTTATATTTCTTAACAAATGTAACTACTGGCACAAAAAAGTGGGGATTGTAATTGCATAAAAGAGTAAGACCATTAGACATTGTTAAGAATAAATAGTCAATTATAAAATCAAAGGCAAACATACAATCTAATGTCAGGTCATTCTCCAGGTCTCAAATAACACTTCGAACCCAATGTCTACCCCTCTTTTTCTTTTTTTCTATACATTTCAGTGAGTTCTTCCCACCAATTCCCACCCCCAGAGTATACCAAAAAATAACCTTCACAGCCACTTTGGTATAGTATCTACAGCATTGAATGCTCAGCCAGGGCACAAATGGTAGAATCTTGGATAATTTATGCAAGCATATCATAGACGTATGGGTGCATCACCTAAACAAACTTAATAACTCATTAATCATTTAAAATGCATCACATGCAGCATAAAGTATCATAGTCTAATGAAGCCACGACAGAAAACCAGAACTTGTGCAAAAGCAAACCTTGATCCCTTCATAGAGAGCACGTGAACGGCAAGAACGTAAGCAAGCATAATCGTACTCTGATCTAACAAGCTCATGCAATCGTTGCAATTTCAATCTCCGGCGCCACAGTTGCCATGACCATGCAAGAGGATATGCTAGAACAGAAAGAATGCTGTATATTGCTCCCTCCCACCATTGATAGGCAGCTATAGCATTGATCTTATCTACAAACCTATTAAATGCATCCTCATATCTGCCAAATCAGATATATTAAGCGGAAAGACTTCTAATCAAATATAATTAAATTAACAAAGAGATAATAACAATGAAATCCATTAAGGGGCAACTGAAGTAATCAGGAAAAAAAATGATCCAATTTAACTTACAAAATCTCTTTTATTTGTTCTGGAGGAGTATGAGGTAGATGCCATGGTTCGCTGAAAGTATTAGGACCCATGAAATACATTCTATGCACATGACTCTGGGACTCTTCAGCTCTGTTTGTTTCCAAAACCTAGTATATCAATAGCACCTTGTTAACATCCGATATCATGGGTGGAGACACAGCAAAACTTACAAAAGCTGTATGTGTAGACTTCTTTTCTTGTACAAAAATCAGTATGAAAAGGACAATTTTATGATGCAAGATTGTTCAAAGGAACCTTATTCAATGACTCCAGAAAAGGGAAGGAGTGATCTATTTCAGAGCCGTGTTGAGTAGGAGCTGGTCCTGGTAATTCATCTACCCCAACAAATTTCATTCTCGTGGCACCGAGCACCAGAGCTAACAGAACGAGGAGACCCATAAGAAGAAAACCAAATAACCAAGGCCCACCAAATGTATAAATCAACTCTTCAAGAGCTGTATAACAATGTGACATGTGATATCTGTCTGAAACGCATCTGTAAGGACAAGGAGTTTCAGCTATACCTCCTGTTAAAGAGGACAAGTTGAGACACTGAGAAATATCATAATTATGACGGGATGAAGCGTGATTTTGCGGAGGGATGATTGGTACAGACTGTTGACCAGAAACATCAATCTGACGATAGGATGGGGCGGTAGCTGATTCCTCATTTAGTATTTTCCAAATGTTCTCCACAATTTCCTCTATAAACTCTGACTCTAGACTGCAATCCCAAGCATACCCACAATTTTTTTTTAAAGAATAGAGTCAGTGATCAACTGATCATACAATAATGAGGAAATGAGCTATATATGAAAAATGGAATGAAATGCCAAAAATCTAATTTCCTATTCATTGAAATTTAATTGATTTACAGTATTTCCAAGGCAAATTAGAGCCAACTACTTCCAAGTAACTAAGAACCAATAAAGTTCAACATTATAATAACAATATGAAAATTTGGATGTTCACTAGAAATAGTAAAACATAAAACTAAAAAAATTTCGAATTGAAAAGGGCTACCACAAAATCGAGCATTCCCATCATCCAAAAATATACACACACCCAAATATATATTATCAAAACCCAATTATTTAGATATTCAATATATTTTGATTTTCTTGCTAGTGTTTTTGCGTAAAAAAAAAATTAAATTATTTATTGTCTCATTATTATACTTTAAAATAATTTTTAAATTAAAATTTGTAATACATACCCGTATTAAAATTTGATCCTCAAATTATAGAAGAATCTTGATAAATCGAATAAAAAATTCAAGATTATAATAACAATATGATGAAAACATTGATGTTTACTATAACTACTAAAACATCACACTAAAAAATATTGGTTTCTAATAAAAAAGGACGCCAACTCCTATAAAACCGAGCATTCTCATCATCCAAACAAATCTACAATGGTTTATGATTAGAAACAATGCGATCTAAATGGTTAACCCAACTAGGAGATCATAGATCTCTACCTAGAACAAAATCATCTTAAAGCTCACTAATTTGATCGATTAATCATGTGACAATCATTTCATAATAAACAAATCTTTATCAAAGGAACTTGGTTCTCCCATTATCACTCTATCCACATCTGTCTCTTCCTCAAACTCAAACAACAATTTATGCTTCCGTATATCACAGATTTGAAAGCCCTTTCAAGTTCTCCTTAAATGGTTAAAAATCCTCACCACCGTATCTAAATTTAATACCCTTCTAGTTATGAAGCAACAAAATCCACATTAAGTTTTGTACTTAAACAAAACTAGTTGGTATTGGGTGCAATGCACATAAAAGTTTAACATAATAAATTTTTTTATCTAAATATAAAATTTAATAATTAAGATAATAATTAATATGCATTTATTATAATTATAGTTGTATATAAAACTATATATTCGATCATATTAAAAAAAATTATATATAGAGAATAGTCAATCAAAATTTAAATTATTTTAGTTATATATATTATGGATTATAGATAATCATATTTTTCAAAATACTTTTATTTTGTACATAAACGAGAGCCTTTTTCTTTTTTAATTTAAAAAATCATACGTAAATAATATTACCGATACGGTTTCAAATGCAAGCCTGCCAAGTTTGCAGAGTTTGTCAAAGCAACCCTCCAACTGTTCACCTTGTCTTCAGAGCCATTCTATATCGCCTTGCCCTTCTGTTTTCGCACATCGGATGGAGACACATGGTAGAAAATAGGGATCACCCTTTGATTGAACAGCCTTTTGCATTCCATGATCTTAACCAGCTCATCCAGGCACCAATCTGTTCTAGCACCTCAGATTGAGACACATCATAGAATATAGGCAGCACCCTTTGATTTAAAAGCCTTTTGCATTCCATGATCTTCACCAGCTCATCGAGGCACCAATCTGAAGTAGCATAGTTTTTGGAGAACACAACAACTGCAATCCTTGAAGTCTCAATTGCCTTCAACAACTCAGGTCCAATCTCTCCCCCTCTAGGGAGATCTATGTCATCCCTATACGCACCAATCCTTTCATGGTTTAAAGCAGCAAAAAAATGGCTTTTAAAGCCTGTGCGGATATCGGCCCCGCGAAAACTAACAAAGACCTCATATTCATGTGTCAATGATGGTGTTGGTAAAGATGGATCAAAGTTTTCTTGGCCCTCGGAATGAGTCATGGTTGCAACACACAGAACTAATTGAGGTAAGACTAGTACTGCGATGCCTAAACTCAAGAGCAAAGCAGCAAGGGCTGATAAGGATGGAGCAGAGGGACGAGCCATGGTTGCAACACACAGAGGAGCAAATGAGCAAGAACCGGTTGTGTTTTTTCATTTTAGCTTTCCGAGTTTTCTCTCTTCCTCTTTTTTTTTTCTGTCGTGTGCAAGTTTTCCAAAGTAGTGGGAATTTTTGACTTTGTGCACGCTGTGTTTTTATTTTATGAAGGAAGATACCAGGAAATTGGCATGAAAACCCCAAAGAATTTGGCTTTCTCCGTTTTCTAGTTTTGCACCGCCTTTTCTTTTGTTGTTCCTTTCTATTTTCATTCTAGCTTTTTCCTGTTTATCTGGTTGGTTTTGGTCATCATTGATGAAGGGAAAGTGGATGAAATGGGGTTATTCAAAGGAAGCCAAATTAAAGTTCCCAAGCCGTGGATCCCAGGCTCGAGCCCAACCTGAAAACCAAACCCGTTTGGAGACTCCATATGCTCCCACAGCCAAACAGTCATAGGCCAGGCAAACAACCTAAAAAGTAAGACCTGTCTTGGGTCATGCTGCTAACACAAAGTCAACGAACCCTCATCTTATTGGGGTAGGGCTTCAAGCCCAAATCTTATCTCTTAAAACCCAAGCCCACAACCCATGCACTGTCTAACCCAAAACACTTCCCCAGGCATTGGAAAATTTATTGGTTTTGAAAATTAAATTTTTTTATAGTTTAGTAATCTATTCATGAATCATATATCGTATAAGCAAGAAACCTGATTACTTATTAAGCAAAGGGAAGTGTTGAGAACTGATGACATTGGCTATTTGGAAAGAAATTTTGTACAACAGAAGTTAAGCTTTGATTTTTTGGACACTTCTTCAATGGTAATTAGGAATGCTGGACACTTGAAAATGAGTTTGCAAACCTCTGTTGATTCTTTAATGGGAAGTGCCTACTAAGTGAATCTTTTCATAATTCTTTCTCCAAAATGGTTCATATTTCATGGTGCCTAAAATAAATTTATATCTAAAATGCCAAACTACTATAATTTCACAAAGACACGTATCTACTGGAGCCCTTGTCAGTGGCGCAGCCACATGAGGACCGAAGGGGGCCTTGGCCCCCTCAAAATTTTTGAAAAAAATTAAAGAAATTTCCTTTTTTTTTGGAATTATACTAAATAATTTGAAAATTTTTAAAGAACCATATCATATGGCCCCATACCTCATTGTACAAAGAAGAAGAACTAAAGAAGACACATCTCACCTCATTGACTTATTGTATTCTCTCTCGTCTATCACTGCTGTGTCTTGTTCGTCGATCATGGTGGTTTCTTCTTGGTCGGCCTTTACTTTGTCTTCTTCGTCAACCTCCTGTTTTTCGTTAACTGCATATCATCTTCTTCGTGAGCTGCTAGTCCTGCTGCTACTTTTCGTCTTTTTCTTTTATCTAGCTTTAACTTTTTTAAACTTTTGTTTCCAAATCTTGGCTTGGTTCCAGCACCTTTGAATGACATTTCTTACTTTTTTATGTCACTTTGCTTCTTTTGTTTGCTTGTGTCAGCCAGATGAGATGGGTCGGTCAGGTCAATGGCGTAAGTAATTACTAGGTGTGAAGAGTTTTTTTAAGTACAAATTTTACTTTTTAACTCATCTTTTTGTGGTTCTAGAGTGTACACCGATACGTTTAATATTTTATTCTTTAATGCTTGTTTGTTTTGGTGATGTTTTTAAACTATAACCATTATTATTTTTATTTGTTAGATTGATGGGTCAATGTATACAGTTTTTTTAAAAATAAATATGATTAAGATTTATTGAAGAAGTAATTAAGAGTTTATTCACATTAAAAAAAGTAATGAGGGGTTTATATTTTTAAAAACTCTTTATAATTTATTATGATTTTCTAATTGAATATATATATAGCGGTAATTCCGAAATAATACACTGGTATAGACTGGTACCAAAACATATGATTCCCTTAACTAAATTGAAACAGCTTTAAGTATAAAATTGACTCTCTTGATTGTAGGTTACTATTTTAGACTTAACACACACACACACACAAAAAATAAATAAAAATTATATATGGTCCCCCCAAAGATAAATTCCTAACTCCATCACTCTGAAAATTTAGCTTTTACCAACTGCGAAACCCATTTTTACTTTATTCTAAAGGTAGAATCAAAGACTAAAATGCAGTTGGTTCTCATTAAGAATCATTCTTTAGATTTCCCTATAGTTCTATATAACTTCAGTTTCTAGATATTTGCTTTAATTTGCTTTCATTTTACTTCATTTTAGGAGAGAGATCTATATGAGGATCCTGTCAACTATGCCTCGCCTAGATATATGTTTTAAAAACCGAACAGGACCGGCCAGTTCAACTAGTTAAATTAGAAACTAAATCTAGAATAGATCTAGTTAAACTAAAAACCAGCTTCTTTTTTTATTTTTTGACCGATTTGGTTTTTAAATCCACATGTGGTAAATAATATTATTGTGGAAGAAGAATGTGAACTTATTAATGAAAGTGACACAGTCCTACCAATCAAATGATAGTAAAATATAAAAATAGGTTTTGGGAAAGCGTGGTAAGAAGTAATAGATGTGAAGTTAATACATATTAATGGGTCTAATTTTTATTTGTAAAAGAATCTCTCAAGATGGCCCACCTTTGCATTTTTTTAATTGCAAATCCACCCAATTGTTGATTTCTGTAGAACAAAAGATCAAGTTGATCATGATGAGTTAGGTCACTTCAGTTGGACCTAAAAAAATGATATCTCTCTCTTATTTTGTGTTCACCTTAGATTCTTTTTTTCAGTAATTTTTTGTTTGCTCTTTTAGATCAGGTCAAAAGGCTTATATTCTATTTTCCTCTCCTTTTACCGTCAATCTTCCATGCAAATTTGGTTATTTGGTTAGAGCTCCTCCCTTATAATTCCTAATGGGTCTTGATATTTGTCTTTGTGGTATTCTTGTGAGGCTTCTTGTATTCTGATTTGTTTGTTTGTTTGTTTTTTCCTTTTTCTTTTTCTTTCAACTGGAAACATGCGACATATGATTGTTGAGGCTTTAATTGCAAGGAATCAGATGGAAATTTGGGGGGAAGGGGGGGGGGGTGGGGAATTCTAATGGACACATTGGTATATTATTGGTCTCGTCAAGGATGAATATGATCTTGTATTAGATACTTACAAAACGAAGGGTAATTAATATGATGATGTATTGATGGATATTATGACATTTTGTAAAATTCACTGTTATTGGAAATTTGAAGTCCTTACTCCTTGGAGATATCAATTCCAAATTTCCAATATCTTTTTAGGGTTTTTGTGGATGTCTTATAAATAAGGCAAGTTATACATCTCACTTTTTCTATATATAAAAAGCGCAAATGCGCATAGCTACAATGTTTTTTGGTTTGTTCAATTGACACAGTAGCTATAAGGTTTTTTTTTTTTTTTTTTTTTTTTCTTCAGTCATTGGTTTGTGCTTTTTTTTTTCCTTTCAAATATTTATAAGTGCTAGCATATATATTGTTATACTGACACAACAAATTTCAGAATATTTTCACAATTATTGAGGTGTCAATTTCTTAGAAGTCGAAATAAAATAATAAACTATGAGACTGTGACCAACCAGGACTGAAAATAAATTTTTTTGAAAATATTGTAACACTTGTTGTGTGAATGTGTAAAAACTACAGTAACTTTTAGTTTGCTCAATATGTACTATTCATCACTTCATTGCCTTTTTTCTTTTCTTTTAGTCATTAGTTTGTGCTTTTTTTTTTTAATATTTATATGAGTTGGCATATATATTATTATACTGACGTAACAAATTTCACAATATTTTCACAATTATTGAGGTGTCATTTCTTATAGATCGAAATAAAATAATAAAATATGAAACTGTAACCAACCACAACTGAAAATAAATATTTTATGAAAATGTTGTAACACTTGCTGTTATCACAATATTTTCACAATTGTTGAGATCTTAGTTTCTTATAGATCAAATACAAAAATGCTAAGTCCACAACATTTTTACTTTAATTTCACAAAAAATCATAGGTAAGCTATTATTGATAGATAAAAAAGTGATATTAGTTATGGGTCTTGTGGGGGAGGAGTTTATTCTAAGCCCGCAAGCAGTTTGTGTGTAGTAGTGGTACACTTATGTCTTCAACCCAGGCTTATAAGGCATGAGTAGGGCACATCTTTCTTCAATGTGGGACAAGCTCAATGTTGCCCATGTCGCTTAAAGGAACAAAGTCGTGCGAGTCCTCAGCCCCAAAGCGAACAAATTGCTTGCGGGCTTGGAATAAACTCCTCCCCCACAAAAAGGCGCTTTTGAGGGCAGTGCCCATCAAAGGTATTGTTCGCTTTGGGTGGATGTCATTGCGACTGCTTCGACTAGCACGGTTTTGTTACCAAGAAGGGCACGCCTCTACCACTACTACACATGTGTTTGCCTTCAGTTAAGGCTTATAAAGCATGAGTGGGGCGCATCTTTTTTTGATGTGGGACAAGTCTCAAAGATTGCCCACATCGCTTGAAAAGAACAAAGCTGTGCGGGTCCTCGGCCCCAAAGCGGACAAAATGCTTGCGGGCTTGGAACAAATCCTCCCCAATAGGTCTATTTTAAAAGCAATAACAACTTGTCATCTAAAATTTGTTATAAAAATATTATGGAGATAACATTTCTATAAAATAAATGAGAATATATCAGACTGAAACTTACCACAGCTAGATATAAAGGTATTGTGAAAATATTGTGACATTTTGTTGTATTCCTAGACTTCCTTTTTAGTTTAGTCAAATTTGGTGAGCAAAAATTCATTATTTCACGCACGATTTTCTTCTGTTGGTTTTTTGTTTGTTGTTTCTTTTAGTGCATAGTTTAAAGTGGTTGTCCCAATTAAAAATTAATAACAATTTACCACCTAGGATTTGTTGTAAAAATATTGTGGATGTAGCATTACTCTAAAATAAAATTATAAAAGATCATACCAGGGTCCACTGTAGCTAAATAAAGGTATTAAGAACCACCGCGCACCCTTGGTGCAGTGGTCACTCCACAAGTATAAGTGCTTGTGGGGTGTAGGGGGCAAGGGCCGGGGTTCAAGTCTCCAAGAGGGAGCTTCACATACATATACACTTAGATTAGGCTAGAGTAGAGATTCTATCTTGTATAAAAAAATAAAAAAAATAAATAAATAAATAACTAAAGGTATTGAGAAAATATCGTGACATTTATTTTGTTCCTGACTACTTCTTTTTTTTTGTTTAGCCAATTATTGAGCCAAAATTCATAGTTCTATGGATAGTTTTCTTGGACTGACTTTTTTTTTAACACATTAGTTAAAGTAAAAAACACATAGTTTTACTAGCAAAAAAGAATTATGGGAAGAAACACTTTCCCCCTTTATGTTTGAGGTAATTTCATCCCCCCAACTTTAAAATTGAATAATTTCATCTTTTATACTTTGGAGACAAATATATAGTCCCTGATGTTACTCTCTTGGTTAAACCTTAATAAAATCTTATGATTTCTAGAATATTTCATTGTCCAATATCTAAAATGCCTCATGAAATTTTAATGTCCCAAAAATTTTCTTCGTGTATTTTGAGTTGTATGTGTTAGTCATATTTAGAAATTAAAAATGGTGATGCATGGTATTCTATTTATTACATAGAGAACACTAATTTATAAGTGGTTTAAATCTTCTACATTTATAATTTTATCATGGTTTTAAAAACCGAACCGGACATCAAACCGTTTTTTTTCCAATTTCCGGTTCAACCCCGGTTTTTGACCAGTTTTTGGCCGGTTTTCCGGTTGTTGACCGGTTATTGACCGGTTATGGGACTTTTAACCGGACCGGATTGGCATCCAGTTCCCGGTTGAACCGGTCGGACCGGCCGGTCCGGTCCGGTTTTTAAAACAGTGAATTTTATCTAATAGAAACTTCAATGATATATGTTTTTTGTTATTTTGTTCTCTTTTTTTTATTTGTTTTCTTTCTTAAAAAGGTGTTTATTAAAAATTCAGTAAGCTAAGCATCGTCATTAGGCTCATAAAATAAAATGATAAAGAATGACGTATGAATAACAAAATATTCATTGCAAATGGTTGTAGGTATTTAATTTGATGAAGAATTTCAATTGTATTATATGTCATCATTTATTGCGAAAATTTAAATATTATGACAATATTTTATCAAACCTTAGTTGTTTATTGTTGGAAGATAACGACATTTGTTATTATTCTTAGTAGAATTTTTTTGTGAGTAGATATATACTGTTTTTAGTAAATAAGTTCTACGAAACGAAAAAGTAATTTATATCAAATGATACTATGTCATCCGTATCAAAATCCAATAAACGAGAGACATGTGTGCAAAAAATAAAAATAACTACACACTGACACATGTCTTTCAATTGTTAGTGGGTTAGTTATTTTCTACTAACATATCTCATACTTATTAGATTTTGATACCACTGACATGGTATCATTTGATACCAAATATCTTCTCCTAAGAAATTATCATACTAAATAAATAGTCATATGTTAAATAACTATTCTAAATCTAAATACATGGTTTGATACTATTTCAAAAAAAAAATTTATATTAAATTTTCTCACTCAAGGGTAGCATGTGCCTTGCACGTGCAACCCTTACTAGTAGAAATTTAAAATGTTGTAAACGAATATTGTTGATATGAGTATTAAAAAAGAGTAACATGAAAACCTTGGCACAATACATTTGGTTTGAGAAGAAATATACTTATGTTAATACAAACTTATGGATATGAATAGCATTTGTAGGATTTATAAACGAATATTGTTGATACAAGTATTAAAAGTTCAAAATTACCTTGGAACAATATATTTGGTTTGAGATGAAATATACTTATATTAATACAAACATATGGTAATGAATAATATTTGTAAGGTTGTAAATGAATATTATCAATACAAGTATTAAAATTTAAAAGTTCAAAATCAATTTATTTTATTTTATTTTACTTTGAACACAAGTCGAATTCAAACTCATCATAAATTTGAATTACATAAACAAAATTTGATCCAAAAACAACTTTCATTTTTTTGAATCCATTGTTAAAGAACTAGAAATGAAAAGGAAAAAGAAAGGTGTCTCCTTGCTTTAAGAGTTTTAAAAGAAAAATGATAAAAGTCGCTATATATCTAAAAATAAAAATAAAAGAGCTCTAAAATAAATAAATATTATTATTTGGATTAAAAAATAAAAATAGAAATTAAAAAAAAAATTCATAATTCATAATCAAATGATTCAAATTCTTACATTTTTCAAAGATCTCGAAGACCCACATCATAGGAAGGAACAACTCAAAGATCTGCAACAAAGAGAAGAAGAATAAAATGTAAGAGAACCAATAATAGGGAAAAAAAAAAATGGCTTAAAGACCGCAGCATAGTAAGGAACAACTTGAAGATCCGCAACAGAGAGAAGAATAAAGAAATGTAAGAGAACCAATAATAGGAAAAAAAAGGCTTAAAAATATAATTGTTTGCCTTATGAGTCATGACGTTCACAATAATGGATACCATAATTCATAGCAAAATTTAGATTGAAAATATATGGCTTCAAAGAAAAGGAAATGCAAATATAAGTCTTCAAAAGAATATATATTTTACAGATTTGGAAGGAAAAAAATGATTAAATACATCAAAAAAATCAGAAAAAATATTTTACTTAACGGCTATAGGAAATAGATTCGCATGGTCTTTGAAGTATGAGCCAAGTGGCCAAAGTTCATGTCTCTTGTACTGTTCTACATTTTAATTCTAGAAGGACAAAATTCGGTATGAATAACTTAAAAGTACAGTTTTATTTAATATCTTTTTATTGAATGTAAATTTTGACTAATTAATAGGTATGTTATCACCACTGCACATCTTCGGTGCGATAGTCACTCCACAAGTATAAGTGCTTGTGGGGTGTGGGGAGTAAGGGCCGGAGTTCAAGTTTCCAAGAGGAAGCTTTACACACGTATACACTTAGATTATGTTAGAGTAGAAATTCTATCTTGTATTAAAAAAAAAAAAGCATAGTACATCATCAATAATATATTTAAATTTCAAGTTTTTGTAATATAAATTATATATAAAAAATAAGTTTATGGAGCAAATAATAAATAACATCCTATTGATATTAAATTTGAAATGTATGTTAAAAATATAAATGACATGTAATCTAATAGTTAAAATTTTAAAATCATGCTAATTTTTTTAATGGAAGTTGTTATGACTTTGTCCATTTTAAAATGCTTAGTGAATAAAATACTATTTTGCCTAAAAATTTCACCACTATTAGAGAATTAGCATATGGGGATGCAAAAAAGGTCATACATCTTCAAAACCTATTTTATTTATTTTACCATATCATTTTACAACTCATTCAACATCTCTATTTCTATTTTTACATGCAACTCAATTAAATAATATAAACAAATCAGTTCTCTCCCATCTCTCTCTTCCTTCTTTTCCTCTCTTCCTCTTTCACTCTATTAAAATATTAGTTTTTTATTTTATTTTTACAACCCATGAACAATAGGGTTGTATATATACAACCTTGCTATTCATAGATGCTAAAAAAAGATTATGGATTCATATGTAAGGTGATAAGCTAGTTTGAGAATGTTGTGAAATTATTGTATAGAAGGAATAAAAAAATAAAAATTAAATAAGAAATAAAAAAGTTTGGGAATCTATTTTTTCTACCATTTCTCATGTTTCATAAAGTGGCACTAAAACAAGGATCATGATATTCTCTCTATTGCTCGGTATATGTATATACCAATAATGATTTTTTTTTTATTTTTTTTTTTTTTTTTTTTGTTTTCTTTCTTAAAAAGGTGTTTATTAAAAATTAAGTAAGCTAAGCATCGTCATTAGGCTTATAAAATAAAATGATAAAGAATGACGTATGAATAACAAAATATTCATTGCAAATGGTTGTAGGTATTTAATTTGATGAAGAATTTCAATTGTATTATATGTCATCATTTATTGCGAAAATTTAAATATTATGACAATATTTTATCAAACCTTAGTTGTTTATTGTTAGAAAATAACGACATTTGTTATTATTCTTAGTAGAATTTTTTTGTAAGTAGATATATACTGTTTTTAGTAAATAAGTTCTACGAAACGAAAAAATATTTTATATCAAATGATACTACGTCATCCGTATCAAAATCCAATAAACGAGAGACATGTGTGCAAAAAATAAAAATAACTACACACTGACACATGTCTTTTAATTGTTAGTGGGTTAGTTATTTTCTACTGACATATCTCATACTTATTAGATTTTGATACCACTGACATGGTATCATTTGATACCAAATATATTCTCCTAAGAAATTATCATACTAAATAGATAGTCATATGTTAAATAACTATTCTAAATCTAAATACATGGTTTGATACTATTTTCAAAAAAAAAAATTTATATTAAATTTTCTCACTCAAGGGGTAGCACGTGTCTTGCACGTGCAACCCTTACTAGTAGAAATTTAAAATGTTGTAAACAAATATTGTTGATATGAGTATTAAAAAAGAGTAACATGAAAACCTTGGCACAATACATTTGGTTTGAGAAGAAATATACTTATGTTAATACAAACTTATGGATATGAATAGCATTTGTAGGATTTGTAAACGAATATTGTTGATACAAGTATTAAAAGTTCAAAATTACCTTGGAACAATATATTTGGTTTGAGATGAAATATACTTATATTAATACAAACATATGGTAATGAATAATATTTGTAAGGTTGTAAATGAATATTATCAATACAAGTATTAAAATTTAAAAGTTCAAAATCAATTTATTTTATCTTATTTTAATTTGAACACAAGTCGAATTCAAACTCATCATAAATTTGAATTGCATAAACAAAATTTGATCCAAAAACAACTTTCATTTTTTTGAATCCATTGTTAAAGAACTAGAAATGAAAAGGAAAAAGAAAGGTGTCTCCTTGCTTTAAGAGTTTTAAAAGAAAAATGATAAAAGTCGCTATATATCTAAAAATAAAAATAAAAGAGTTCTAAAATAAATAAATATTATTATTTGGATTAAAAAATAAAAATAAAAAATAAAAAAAAATTCATAATTCATAATCAAATGATTCAAATTCTTACATTTTTCAAAGATCTCGAAGACCCACATCATAGGAAGGAACAACTCAAAGATCTGCAACAAAGAGAAGAAGAATAAAATGTAAGAGAACCAATAATAGGAAAAAAAAAATGGCTTAAAGACCGCAGCATAGTAAGGAACAACTTGAAGATCCGCAACAGAGAGAAGAATAATGAAATGTAAGAGAACCAATAATAGGAAAAAAAAGGCTTAAAAATATAATTGTTTGCCTTATGAGTCATGACGTTCACAATAATGGATACCATAATTCATAGCAAAATTTAGATTGAAAATATATGGCTTCAAAGAAAAGGAAATGCAAAAATAAGTCTTCAAAAGAATATATATTTTACAGATTTGGAAGAAAAAAAATGATTAAATACATCAAAAAAATCAGAAAATATATTTTACTTAACGGCTATAGGAAATAGATTCGCATGGTCTTTGAAGTATGAGCCAAGTGGCCAAAGTTCACGCCTCTTCTACTGTTCTACATTTTAATTCTAGAAGGACAAAATTCGGTATCAATAACTTAAAAGTACAGTTTTATTTAATATCTTTTTATTGGATGTAAATTTTGACTAATTAATAGGTACGTTATCATCACTGCACATCCTTGGTGCGATAGTCACTCCACAAGTATAAGTGCTTGTGGGATGTGGGGGGTAAGGGCCGGAGTTCAAGTCTCCAAGAGGAAGCTTTACACACGTATACACTTAGATTAGGCTAAAGTAGAAATTTTATCTTGTATTAAAAAAAAGAAAGTATAGTACGTCATCAATAATATGTTTAAATTTCAAGTTTTTGTAATATAAATTATATATAAAAAATAAGTTTATGGAGCAAATAATAAATAACATCCTATTGGTATTAAATTTGAAATGTATTTTAAAAATATAAATGACATGTAATCTAATAGTTAAAATTTTAAAATCATGTTAATTTTTTTAATGGAAGTTGTTATGACTTTGTCCATTTTAAAATGCATAGTGAATAAAATACTATTTTGCCTAAAAATTTCACCACTATTAGAGAATTAGCATCTGGGGATGCAAAAAAGGTCATACATCCTCAAAACCTATTTTATTTATTTTACCATATCATTTTACAACTCATCTAACATCTCTGTTTCTATTTTTACATGCAACTCAATTAAATAATATAAACAAATCAGTTCTCTCCCATCTCTCTCTTCCCTCTTTTCCTCTCTTCCTCTTTCACTCTATTAAAATATTAGTTTTTTATTTTATTTTTACAACCCATGAACAATAGGGTTGTATATATACAACCTTACTTTTCATAGATGCTAAAAAAAGATTATGTATTCATATGTGAGGTGATAAGCTAGTTTGAGAATGTTGTGAAATTATTGTATAGAAGGAATAAAAAAATAAAAATTAAATAAGAAATAAAAAAGTTTGGGAATCTATTTTTTCTACCATTTCTCATGTTTCATAAAGTGGCACTAAAACAAGGATCATGATATTCTCTCTATTGCTCGGTATATGTATATACCAATAATGATTTTTTTTTTTCCTTTTCTCAATCAACTTTTTCTTCCATCTTATCTTTTGCATTTTTTTATTTATTTATAAAATTTAAGATTTTCATTTACATTACCTTGTCGAATACTTTTGACAAAGAGTATTTAGTGTCCTTTGACAGAGCTTATTTTGGGCAAATTAATTTTAGGACAAAGCTTGAGTACAAATTTAGTTGTAGCCAATATCTATAACTTTTATTAAAAAAAAATTAACATGACTGTATAATTTAAACATTTGATTGATGATATAGCTATTGGTTTTTTATTTTCCAAAAATTTTGTAAACATGGAAGATATAAGAAGAAAATGTAATCCAATTGTGGATATTTCAAAATTCATATCCAATAAAAGGATATTGAATGCAATTGTAATCACTAGCTATAGCTAAGTTTGTAGCCAAACTTTATCTTTAATTTTATGGGGTTTGTTTAATGAGAAATCCTATATCCACAACAAATTCTAAGTGGTGGGTTGTTATTGGTTGTTATGGATGAGGTAAAAAAGTAATTTAAGTTGTAGATTCAAATTAGAACTAATAATAACTTACCACCTATGATTTATTATGAAAATGTTGTGGATGTAGCACTCCTTTTGTTTAATATGTGATTATTTATTTATTTATTTTTTGATAGGAAACTGAAATTTTATTCAACTAGAAATAAAAATTACATCCCGTAGAAGAGCTTGTTCTATAAAATAAGGACACTCTTCAATCCAAACAAAGAAATCATCAATGTTAGAGGCATGCTTTACTAATAAATGAGCAGGTTTATTTTCTTGTCTTCTAACATGGGAAAATTCAATATACCGAAAAGTGTGGTTGGAAGATAAAATACCATAGACAATTGGTCAGATAGATGAAGGAGACGAGGATTGTTCACATAAAGCATTGGAGATAATCGAAGAATCACCCTCCAAGATAAATTCAATAACCCCAACATCTCTAGCAAAGGAGATAACAACCTCAAAAGCTTTCGCCTCGCCCAACATCATCCATTGGAGCTTTAGGGTTCGTTTGGTTGGAGAGGTGAAAAAGTGTGAGGATAAAAAATGGTGGGGATAAAAAATATTTTAATTTCTCTCATTTTTATTTGGTTGAGAGTGGAAAAGTAGAGGAGATGGAAAAATGAGTCTGTATAAATTTACTCATACACCTTGTTACAAAATGATGGCCAATTAATACAAAAAAGTGATAAAAAAAAAAAACAATCACCCAATTTAAAAAAAATAAAATCATGTCTAGTTTAAAGATTAAAAAAAAAAAAAAAAAAACACCTACTATCACACCACAACCCATAAAGAAAAAAAAAGGTAATGTCGAGGAAACAAAAAAAAAAAAAAAAGAAAAAAAAAGAGGTACCGTACCCCACACACACCAAGAAATCAAAAAATGAAAAACCAAAAAAAAAAAAAAAAAAAAAAACAAAAACGCAACGTCTAGAAAAAAAAAAAGAAAAAAAGAAAAAAAAAAAAAAAAAGAACTAGACATGGGCATTTTTGTCCATTAAACAGCCTCATTTAGTCATTTTCTTCCTTTAGTTTTCTCTCAATTTTGGAGAGAACACTTTTTGGTTTGCCCAGGGAGAAAATATCTAGGTCCCACAATTTATTTTCCTTCCTCCTCACCCAACTAAACATACACAAAAAAATTTTCTTCTCATTTTCTCTTCAAAATTTTCTGTCCACCCTAATGCACCTCAAAACAAACACACCCTTAATCTTCTTAATAACCTGTACAATATAAACGTTGAAAAACAAAGAACTTTAAAATAAGTTGTACTTAAATGATTAAACTAACAAACATCACTGAGTAAAACAAAAGGAACTACTAAATTTGATTTGTTTTTATGCTGAATAATTTGATGTTACGTTTTCTCTAAACATAGCCCACCCTGTCAGCCATTCGGTAGTCGGCAGGTCTAAATGTTGGTATACAATCACTATCGGTAAATACTAAATTTAAACATAATATGCCTAAAATGAGAGGTGATTTTTTTTTTTTTTTGGAGAGAATTTTAACTTATGGCGTTTGCTTCTGTTAATAGCTCTTTATTATCAGACTAAGACACCAATCGGTTTTTGGTATAAGCGAAGATTGAATTCTAGATCTCTTATTCAATCATTAGAGACTTTACTAGTTGAGTCAATTGGAACTCACGAGATGTGAATTTTAGTACTTATGAAAATCATTAGCTTGACTAATAAAATTTCTGATGGTTGAATAAAAGATTTATGGTTCAATTCCCGCCTATAACAAAAACTGATTGATGTTTTCATCTGATAATAAAGTGCTATTATCAAGAGCGAACGCCATAAGTTGAAACTATCTAAAAAAAAAAAATTTGTTTGGATAGCAATTTAAGTAATAGGCCAGTAATAATGAAATCTTTTGAACTTCACCTCCCTTCTCTTTTACTATTTCACCTAAAAAAAAATCGTTAGCATAGGACTTTAGTATTGGAAATTTGCTTGATTACTGTCATACTGGGCCTTGGGTTATCATGGTCCACGAAATCAAGACAAAGGTGCGTTTACTCTTTCCTATTTTTTGACCCCGATGGGCCTTAGCAAAATGCTAGAAGAAGATGACACTCGGGTCAATAAATAGGAAAGACTAATACTACCTCCACAATCATTTCACAATATATCTTAAGTGGCAAATTATAATTAATTAGCTTCTCAAAAAAAAATTTAATTAATAAATAAAATATAAAACTAAAAAAAAAAAAATCAATTCAATTCAATTAAGATTTATTAATAACTAATAGGGGTAATTTATAAGAAAAAATACAAATAAGAGTGTAATTTGCAAATTGCACATCTAAAGTTTAGGAGTGATTGGATTTTACACTTTGAAATTTCAAAATTTGAATTTTACCCCCTAAAGTTTGAGATGTTGGATTTTACATTCTTATGTTTCAAAATTTGGATTTTAGCCCCTAAAGTTTATGAGTGTTTGGATTTTACACCCTAAAATTATGAAATTTTAAAGTGTAAAATCCAAACACCCCCAAATTTTAGGAGAAAAATCCAAATACTCCTAAAATATAAGAGCTAAAATCTAAAATTTGAAACATTAGGGTGTAAAATCCAAACACCTCCTAACGTCAGGGGGTAAAATCTGAATTCTGAAACTTCATGGTATAAAATTCAATCACCCCTAAACTTTAGGGGTATAATTTGCAATTTATCCTAAATAAAATGTTGGTGAGTTTTGTGTGTGTGTGAGGATAATTTGATAGTTATAACAGAGAGATATGATTTGAATCCTGGACTTCTTTTTTGAAAACACCAAAAAGTATCGAGTGAGTTACAAGACTCCTGGCAAATGTTAGTGTTCTATATGTAACTTGTCTCAAAAAAAGAACATTGAAGCTCGAATTTCCCTTTCCTCGCAAATCACAATAACTTCTTTGGAGTTCCCACATTGGGAAAGGATTTTTATATGTAGGGGAATAGCGGAACAATAAGAGAATAGTTGGTACAATAAGAATGAAAAGAACAAGTTTACCATGTAGTAGAACCTTATTTGAATCTGCCCTAGGTTTTTACCTCCCAATAGAAAAAACATAACAGAAGAAAGATGCCATCTAGCTAAAAATAAATCATCATCATTAGTGCATATGGAGAGAAAAATGGCTGTAACAAACTACTTTCCATCTTGCGGATTTCTTACTTAGGAGTGAAGAGATAAATAATAAATATTAGTAATATTTTTACATAGAAATATATAGTAAATTTTCTCTGCGATCAAACTTAGTGGTTGTATTTAGTTTGTCGTCTCCAACTCCACAAACTCCATTTTCCAAAATCGGTGAGGGTGGCTCTGTCGTTTTTCTCATTAAATTTGCCCATTGACTTCAGCACCATATGTTCTCTGCTTAACTGATTCAGCGGTTCGGCATTTAAATGGTTACATCTAACGACAATAAGTTCAACGAGGGTGACTTGATGCATTTGAGGGCCTTAGGCGAAAACTAAATTGAGGCTTTTAAATGTGTCTTTTAGAAAAAATCAAATATTACTTAAACTTTATTCTTTTGTTATAGATGCAAAATTACTTAAACTCTATTCTTTTTATTTATTAACTAATATTTGGGTTTAATTAATACTATTGTAATGAAAGAAATAATTCTATTGATTAAAATTTAGGGGCCTTTTTCTACTATTGGCCGAAGGCGACCGCCTCGTTCGCCTATACTGTTGAGCCACCTTTGGAGTTCAATTTGTTCATTCCATCTCTTCCTACAAAAGTGAACCAAATATTTGCATCCATAGCTCCTCTTTTCATCAACTTAGAGAGCAGAAAAAATATAGTCATAGGTTTTATTTTTTTTAAATTTTTTTAAGCACAAAAGGAACTAAACTTTATCATGAGAATTTATGTATTTGGGGAGCCTATGGGCTATAAGGATGTTTAGGACCTTAGGTAGGTATTATGTACTTGGTGAGTCTATTTGGTGGCCCTGGCTAATTTTAGTATAATTTATACTTCTCATTTTCTATATGCCATTACATTTTAATCTCTCACAAGAGGACAATTTCAGTCAAGTAATGGTAACCCTCATATGCCAAATCTAATACCAAAATTTTTAGGAATGATAGGTAGGAAGGTTTTTCATATCAAATCAGGAATCGTAAGATTTTAATTTTCATAAAAAAAAAAAAAAACCGGTAATAATGATGTGTTCAAGACTTATGATAAAATATTCTATAATAAAAAATAAGAACAGTATTTTACAATAAATAAAATAAATTTCATTTTTTGACTACGTCAGGAAGCCTAGAAGTGTAAGGATTTGAATCCTGAATGTTTTTGTTAGAAAAAACAGGTGATAGTACTAAATTGTTAGTTAAATCAAATAAATTTTAAAGACATAGAAGTATATATCATAAATGACTGATTTAATGGACATTGACAACTAGAGTTAAATAGAAAATTCTAATATGTAAAGCTAAGTATTTATCTAGGATAAATGGTGGATTTGTTACAAAATGTCTTAAAAAGTTTTTTTTTTTTAATCGAACTCAAATGTCCAAACGAACACTATAAAATATAAATATGTCAAAATTTAAGATTTCTTGGGATCAAAGCTATAATTTAAATTTATATCCTATCACAATCATACTCAGTACTAACTAAAGATTTTAGTGCCATCCAGATTGTTTAACAGCTTCTTCTTCTTTTTAATTTTTGGGGAGCAAAGTATACTTCAATACGTTACTGAATTTGATCTTGATTGAATGGGTCCATAGTTATTGCAAGGCCGGTCGGCCCCCACCATCCATTACCAACTCACTGAATACCCTTAAATGATTGGGCCCCTTTTGCTTGTGAGCCATATGATCCTTCTAGTTTTCATGATATACTTCAATACTAGTGACTACTCACAAGTAAAGTGGCAGTTGAACTTGTTAATGATGAATTTAAGGCCATTTTCTGAAAAACCAAAGCTCCACTACTACATTATATATATACACCCCTAGGCTAGTCTCAAATTTGCATCACTACAACATACATTCAAAGTTCTCTCTCTAATTCTCATTTTGATTCTTCTATTACATAAAAAATGGCTTCCACTGGTAAGATGGATGTAGAAATTGAGGTGAAGTCTCATGCAGACAAGTTCTTTGAAGCCCTTAGGGACTCTGTCAATGTCCTCCCTAAGGCCTTTCCTAATGATTACAAGAGCATTGAAGTTCTTGAAGGTGATGGGAAGTCCACTGGTTCTGTTCGCCTCATACATTATGGGGAAGGTAATTTTGGTCACTCTTTTGTTTAAAGGTTCAATCTAAGATATATATGACCTGCATATTCACATTGATACAACTTAATCTAAAAACTTAAGTCTATGATTTTCGGCACGTGTCATATTAATTTTTTTTTTCTATATTGGACTTCTATTTGCACTTGTATATCCAATAAGTAATGTAAGAGGGTGTTTAGCAAGCCTATTAAAAAAAATTGTTTTCTTCTTTTTTACGGTACTTTCAGTAAATAAGTAAATCAATGAAACTCGTCTAAAAAATTGTTTTCTCTCTCTTTTGTCTTTTTTTTTTCAGGTTCTCCTCTTGTGAAAGTATCGAAGGAGAAAGTGGACATACTGGATGAAGCAAACAAGACATTTGTGTATTGTGTGATTGATGGGGATCTGCTGAAATTCTACAAGAATTTCAAGAGCAACATTACTGTAATTCCAAAGGGAGCTGGGAGTCTTGTGAAATGGTCCTGTGAATTTGAAAAGGCTAGCGAAGAGATTCCAGACCCACACCTCATTAAGGACTTTGCTGCCAAGAACTTCAAGGAGCTGGATGACTATGTTCTTAAGGCATATTAGAGGGCACTCTCATTTCCATTTGGAATGTTTCTGGTGAAGTGAAGAAATTATCAATAAACAATAAAATTGTGTTTGGAGTACTGCACTCTTTTCAGTTCTTAGTAGTTGTTACTTTGGGGTACATGTTCCTTCTTTGTTACGTAATGTAATGGACGATGATGTTCTTAACTTCTTATTTTCCTCCTATTGTTTCCTTTATTTTTACTTATATATTTTGTTAGAAGTACATAGTTAAATGATTAAATTTATCGTATTCCAATAACTTGAACTTTTAGGACAATCGATAATTTAACATAGTATTAGAGTAAGAGATCTTAAATTTGATCTTTGTCTCCTCTAGTTTACTTCTCATTTAAATTCTCACGTGTTGGACCTCACCTATTAAAAGGTAGTTAAATAATTAAATTTACCATATCTCAATAGTTTAAACTTTTAGGACAATCGAAAATTTAACACATTTAAAATTTTAAAAATGATTGAAATACATATTAATTTGGTAAACATGGGATATAAGAGATTGCATTTCCAGCAAATTTTAATTTCTTTTATCTAGTGTGGTTAGTCATGTCCTATTTTATCAAGGTAAAACTATCGGAAAAAGTTTACCTTTAACCCACTGATTGGCGATTGATAAAACCATATAATTATACTTTTAGTCACATTACTCATTTAATAAGTTATATGACTTGTTTAAATAATACACTTCATACCTTTAACCCACTGATTGGCGATTGATAAAACCATATAATTATACTTTTAGTCACATTACTCATTTAATAAGTTATATGACTTGTTTAAATAATACACTTCATAAACCATCACGTAATGAGTTAGAGTTTAGAAGAGATTCTTCAAACCGGTTTGGTAGAAAAATTTGCCCTATTTTATTTACGATTCTTGAGTGGTAAATAAGCTTGTTTTCCTTGCTCAACTTAAGTTCAAATACAATTATTCCGTGCGATTATGCCAACTTTATGGAATAAATCAGATTACCTTTATTAAATAGAAATTATTTCGTTCTCTCATTGGTCTTTCTAATTAATATAAGTAAGTAAATCGTTGTGGGTTCAATGATTACGTGAATTTCTTAAAATTAAAATTTGTCAAATAATAACACTTTTTATTGGTTCGGTGTATTGAATAATTTCGCCTCCTCTTCAAAGATGCTGTGGAAAAAAAAAAAAATCCAATTGGAAAAAGAAATCATCAGAAGTTATGCACAGTAATATTTCCAATTGGAAACGAAAATTTTAAATACCTTGTTTTGACCTTTTGCAATTAAATATAAATAGAGTCCTATTTAATTTGATTTGATTTGATTTGATTTTTATTTTTTTAATATATGAGATTGAAATTCTACTCTAATCTAATTTATTTAAGTGTATGTACGTATGTGAAGTTCTCTCTTAGAGAATTGAATTTCGATTTTTCTCTCTCTTATACCTCACTAAAACTAATATTTGTGACGCAGAAAGTGCCCCCATTTGATCATCTTGGCAAACAAATATAGTGCGCATAAATAAATTTATTATTGTTCTCAATCACTCAACTAATAAACCTAGTATAACTTGTATAAGGCTCCTTAAAATTGGAAAAGGATACTAATGAAAGAGGATCAAAACACAAGCAGACCCCACATTTAGAACTGGGGGATGAAGCTAATTGATCAGCATGTCCCATTACATTCAATTCCTGGGACCCTCCTCCAGTGGCTATCATTCGAAACCAACCTTCGCACCAAATGCATTGAAAATTATGCATTGGTTGTACTCGTAACAATACATAAAATCCCGTGACTTTGTCTTAATGAAAAAAAATCAGATCTGCACCAAAACTATCGGTATTTTAATTAATCACATAGCATTACACATCATACAAATAGGAAGTGCAACACAAACAATCAAGCATGCAATAATCATACATTTACAAAGGTGGATATATTAGGTAACCTACCAATCTAGATCCTAAGAAGCGGATAATTATCTAATGAAATGGTCTCATGAGATACCAACTAGTAGCCGCAACGTGTTCCAAACACTTCCGGCTTCGTTCATTGAAATACTCACTGCAGGAAGGACGTGTCCTATATGTTCAATTACATATCCAAAGTTAAAATAGATAATTAATTTGAGTTAAAATTTGCTAAACTACACTTTGGTCTATAAAATTTGGGATAGATTAGATTTTTTTCCTTCAAAATTAAAAAGTTATAATTCAGTCATTTAAATCTTATAAAAGTGAAAAGTTTTGTGTGTTTATCTATTTTTCTTTTCCTATTTCTTACTTTAAGTAAGACGATTTCGTACAGTACCGGCCAGTACCGCCGGAATATTCCGTTCCGGCACCTTAATCGGTACCAAAACAAGGCTGAATTGTACTGCCCCAAATACCGGAGTGTACCGGCTCATTTCAGCTGTTCCGGCAGATTTCGGAGCTTTTGGGCGATATTTGCATTTTCGGCCGGTATAAATTTAAATGGGTTTTTTTTTAAACTTTATACTAACAGCAACTAATGGTCATCATTGAAGCATCAGTGTGCCAGATCATCAACAAAATCATCTTCTTCTTCATTTTAGCTACTTAAATCTTCTTTTGAGCCACTGATCTCCCTTCGTCTGCTTCGCTTGTTTTCTTTCTCTATACAATACACAGGTTTTGAATGTTTTAAATTTTACATTGATGATGTCCTGGTCAAGCTGTGGTGCTGTACCCACATTCACCTTCTTTTCTCTTGGATTCTCCGCCAAAAGCTTAATAGGCTTTTATTTTATTGGCTTTTTCCAAAGCCCACGTGACTGCTTGGTCCTTATCTCTTCTCTTTAATGCTTGTTATGCTTTTTTTTTTTTTGGCTAAATGCTTATTTTGCTCTTGCAAATTTTTAATAACTTTTTTTTTTTTTCCGTCAATTGCTTAGATGGGCAAGTATCAACTCCTAATGGCATTTAGTTTTAATTTACTCTATTTAATAAATTACATGAGTCATTGATGGAAATTTAGCTATTCTTAAAATGTATTAACAAATCCTGGAAGTCCTAAACAACATAAAAGTTATAGGCTCTAAGAAAATTATTATTATTATTATAAATAGCGGTAAACATGAAATGGTACACCGGTACGAACCGGTATCGAAATATTTCGTTCCAATAACCAAACCGAAACAGCCTTCGGTACGGTATTGACTCCCTTTATTTACTTTCAATTTATTTTTTATTTGCATTTTTTGGTATATAAATATGAGATCGGTTCAATTTTAGTCTCGTAAATATGAGACTGATTCAATTTTGATTCTTTAAATATGTGATTGGTTCCATTTTGGTCCCTTGGATATCTGAGTGTTTTAGCATATGTTAGTTATTTAAACAAAAAAAAAAATAAAAATGAAGAGACCTAAATTGTTCCCTTTTTAAAATTTGAGAGCCCAAAACTGAATTAAATTTGAGGGAACAAAACCTAACTTATCACAAATTTTAAAGACTAAAAGTGTATGTCACCTAAAATATAAAATAATAGTCCAATGAGTTTTTTATTTTTTATTTTTTTTATATATAAAAAAAGCCAGCATAGACGTTCTTGTTTCAAACCATATCAACTAAGTTCTAGTTAAAATTAAAAAGACAAAATAATCGAGCCTCTTAAGTTTTAACTCAATAAATACTTCCACAGTTTCGCCTCTCACTCCATAGTGGAGAGGGTATTTCATGAGATGGCCTCACGATCTCTCATAGTATGTGGGACCTATACACATGAAATCTATACATGCTGTGGGAGATAAGTTTCATGAGGCCATCTTATACTTTTTTTTTGTCCCATGGCAATGGGAGAGAGCAAGTTTGAAATTGAGAATTGTAGTTCTCTTAAAAATCTCTCATGGTATGTGGGACCTATACACATGAAATCTATACATGCTCTGGAAAATAAGTTTCACGAGGCTATCTCATACTTTTTTCTTTTTTCTTTTTTTGTTTTGTCCCATGGCAATGGGAGAGAGCAAGTTTGAAATTGAGAATTGCAGTTCTCTTAAAAATTTTCTGTAACCTCTGCCGTTGTACACACGCATAAAAAATAATAATAATAATTAAAAAAAAAGAAGAAATAAAATTGCAAAGCTTTTTTTTTTTTTTTAGGAAAAAATAAAATTGCAAAGCTGGATGCCTATATTGTCAAGCGATAAAGACAAAACTGCCCTTGGGGTTGAGAAAATTTGGGAAAGGAGAAGTGGAGGGGGGTTGTTGAACTGATATGAATTCTGTAAATAAATAGGATCCCATCTCACATCTCTTTTACAGTAACAATATATATATTTTTTCACCATAGTAGTTGGCTGATGCCTACCATAATTTCAAGTCTCAATACTAATGACTTTAGTAGTTGTTATTGGTTGGTAAACCATGTGTTTTTCACTTTTTCCTTATTTATTTTAGCTAAGAATGTCTCTCCTTATTTATTGGCTGGTTCATTATACTAAACCATCTAAATATTCCTTATTAAATGACTCACATGTAGGGCTGCACTTTTATTGTAAAAAATTAAGAAAACTGTGCAAGTCTTACCCAGCAAAGTTCAAGTGGCCTATTCTTCATTTTCAATAGGATAACTTGAAGAAGTAAAGTGGGGTTGGATTGGAATTTAGATCTTTTTAAGAAAATATTGCTCCCCTAACTTGTGGGTAATTAAGGAAGAGAGAGAGAGATTAAAAAAAAAAAAACTTTTCACATTTTTCTTAAATGTTAAAGATTTAATTTTGCTAGTTCTAGAAAGTGAGGAGTAGGGTACCCGATTAGAAAAAAAGTCTAGATGTAATTGCCAAATGGTTGGCCAACTTATTTGTCGAGATTGATCACCAGCTTTGGCTTTTGGAAGTCTAATTGAAGTGTGCCTTGCATGTGTTTCTCTTATACTACAAATGGTGAAAGAATAAGTCATGTATTGGCTTTTAATAAGTCTAGACTCTAAAGATATATTCAATTTTCACACTAATTAATGTGTTAAGTTGTGATTGGTACCATACGGGATATGGCCTCAGGCCCATTAGGCCTTCGCCTGAACATTCTCAAGGACCAGAACTGAGCCCAAACCTCATAATAAGTCCATATCGTTTTGGATGCATGATAGACAAGCCCATGTCCAGTCCATTATGACTTGCTCGGGAGTACATTCACACGGAACAGCCCACGTCCTTGGCAACTCGGTATTGCCTTGGGGAGTATCGCTGCCAGGTGATCTTTTGGAGGCAGAAATTAGTTCCAATGCCATTACCATTGTTTCCAATGGGGCATATTCCTTGTCAGGAATAATCACATTGGACCCCACCCACACGAGTGAGACCAAGGTGTAATCATGAAACCTCTACCAACCTCAAGCTATAAATGGTAGAATTGAGTGAAGAGAGGGGGTTGGCGATTTTGAGGAGAAAATAGAAAGTAAAAGAGAGAGATAGAGCTGGTACCACCAAGAGGGAGAGCAACTTAGAAAGGAAAGAAAGGGAATTCGTGGGAGCTAAAGGGTGTCATTAGGTCACTTAGTAAGGAACTACCCTTAGCAGGAAACACTAAGCCCACTATACAAGCAAATTGTGAGCCCAGTTCTAAGCTCGGTTCATTAAGTAGAATCTGAGTATGCACATGTACGTAATAAAAATAATGTTAATGGTAGATTCACGTGAAAGTGATATTACTTCTAGAAATTGACAACTCAACAAGGCATGAAATTGGATGTGGTTAGAGGATACTTGGTATGCTTTTGTCTTTTCAGAAATTTATTGCATTTTGAGAGGATAACAAGCTTAGGTGTTTTTTTTTGTTTGTTTTTGTTTTTCACACGTGATTATATTTAAGAGCATTCGCAGCAGTGCATCTAAAATTTTAGCTATTTAGCTACACAAAAAGTCACTTTATCTATTTTACCTACATACATGCTGCAGCAGTGAATCTATTTTAACTTTCAATACAATAAAATAATAGAAATATCACAATAAAATAATATATCACACTACCCACAAAAACATCTACAGCACCAACCACAACCACCTCTACCATCAGCCACAGTCACAACCATAGCCACAACCACCACCATCGGCCACAACCACCACAGCCACAACACAATATAGGAAAAAAAAAAAAAAAAAAAACAACCAAGGAACAAGCTACTGCCAAAGCCAAAATCATCCACCACCGCCACAACCAAAATTCACAAACCCACTGTCAAAATCATCCACCACCACTACCATAGCCAAAATCAACCACCACCACCACAACAACCAAACCCATATGAAAATACATTAAAATATATATATATAAATAAAAACTCAATCACAGATCGACGAGAGAGAGGGGTGAGAAGAGACTTGGGTCGAAGACGTTGAGGCTGGCGGAGGCTTGGGTCAGAGATGTTGAGAGAGAGAGAGAGGTGAGAGTGACTGAGAGTGGTTGATCACCTACTTCCATGGGAGATTCAGACAGAGATCGGCGATGAGCTCTTCAAGCTCCACCGACTGGATTTTGGCCTAAGCATACTAGAGGGAAAAAAAAATTTTGAGGAAGAATGAAGAAGGAGAAGCCGTAGAGAGAGAGAGAGAGAGAGAGAGAGAGAGAGAGAGAGAGAGAGAGAGAGAGAGAGAGAGAGAGAGAGAGAGAGAATGTTTTATTAATGTGAGAAGAGAGAGAAGATAATAATTTTTTTTTTTTTTACCTGCGTGCTATAGTGCACATCTAAATATAGATGTGCACTGTAGCAAATCATCTAAAATTTTAAGTTTTGCCTCCACTGTTGCAGCGCGTTTTTTGTGTTTGTGGAGCTAAATTTTAGCAATATAGCATTATAGCTACACTGCTGTGAATGCTCTAACTAAAATAGTTTCAAATAAGGTACAAACCAAACTAAGTGCAAAATATTTGAATTGTTCTTAACATAGGGATTCCCTTATTATCCCAGTAATAACATTGAGACAAATTTTTTTTGGGGACAATTGTCATAAAGCACCTGCCATTGTCTTCACAAGAGCTTTCCACAATCATACACAAGATTCAAAATCAGCCATGGAAGGTTTATAAGCTTTGTTAATCATAAAGTAGCTAATAAAGAATTTGTTTCAACTTTCTACTATTTTTTATTTTATTCGAGAAACACACACACACATATATATGAGAAGGGGGATGAGATAAGGGAATACACTCACACGCCAACAACAAAACTGCATGCGACAGTTAGTGTCGCGGAGGCCATACCTATTAAGTGAATAGAAAAAAAAATATGAATTAATAGAAATACAACCCAATCACTATTAAGTTAATAAAAAATGCTAAAGCTAATGCATATTTTACGACAAAAAACTTACAAACTGATGTGATAGAAATATAATTGATGTCACTTAAAGAATTTAATGAATGAATGTTTAAATAACTTTTTTTTATTTATTGGTGACATGCTTTATAAAATCTATATAGTAAATATCGCTAGCTCACTTTTGGTGAATTAGTCATATTAATAAGTAAGAATTAATAATAGATTTGAAAAAAAAAATTATAATATAAAAAAAACTAAATATTATTTATAAAAATGCTACTTTTAATCATTTTTGGTCTCAAACTATCTTGGGCTGGCCCTAGTCCCAATATCTTTTGTTTGAAAGCAATACAAACTGGCCGTAAAAAATATTCTAGTCCTTTAAAGATTTAATTCCATATTGTTGCACTTTGGGCTTCTCCCCTACTTTGTTGGTTTTCCCTGAAAAGATGGAAGGGCGGGAAATTTTCCCTTAGGGTGTGTTTGAATACCGCTTATTTTGCTGCTATTAAAAAACTATTGCTAAAAGTACTGTAGATGAAGGTAAAAGTTAGTTAAAATAGTACAGTGAGGTCCACGAATAGTGCGCAGTGAGATCTATGAATAGTAGTAAAAAGAAACTGAATAGTGAAATAATTTTAATTTTTAATCCTAACTCAAACGTATACTTAGTCTCATTTCAAATTTATTTTAATTCAAAAAAAAATGTAGTAGGAAAGGTATTCCATTATTTAAAAAAAAAAAAAAAAATTCTTTTTAGCACATAACGACTTAAATATTTTCCTCTTGGGGGCAAAATTTATAATTGGGATAATGTTTTTATATCGAAAATCTTTACAACCTTTTAGTTTCAAACTAAACATTAATAAATTTAATAAAGACACAACTTAATTTTTTCATGATGTGTCAGAACAAGTCATTTCAATAGTTGTAAAAAAAATTGTGCGCTTTATCCTGATATTTCAAGAAATGTGGAGAATACGCATTAGGCCATGGAGGCAAGGATTAAGTAAAACATAAGAAAACCAGACCCTTGGAAAAAACTGTTCCAACATTCAGGCCCATACCACCAAGTGCAAATATATACAACAGAATCAAACCAGTTTCCCTAATATTATCACTTGATTCATAAGACTTGCTTGTTGCCTCAGTATCATTGCAAAGCTTGATGAATCTGTACTCTTCAGCCCTGTGGCAACAATAAAGATTAAGTCTAGCACAGTCAAAATCTCTTTAGTCATAATTAAAGCAGCATAATTGAGAGTTGCACCTGATATCAATGACGTGCAATTGAGCCCTCAAAGAAAACTGAGTGTGGCATTATGTTATCGTGTAACTTATGGCCTGTGAAGGAATTCCATGCACCAAGCTATAAAACTAGTATTTTTATGAAAGAGCGGACTCTAATTACTGAAAGATTCTATTTTAGGAATTATTTTTCTCCTCAAGCTTTTTGGTTGTCATGATATTTCTAGACTTGCATCTCTTCTTGCAAGAGAGGGGCCCTCTTTTCTATGAAATCGGCACTTTCAACACCATGATCTTCATGTTCTTCCTCTTCTCTAATTTGTCCCCACATCACAGTATAATATCCGATTCCGATTATAATTGCTCCCATCACACTGCATGCAATAACCCAACATTTAAGATTGCACAAATTGAAGAGACATGAGAGAAATTAATAGGTACATAATTTTGTGCAAGATTTTTTTTTTTTTTTTTTTTGTGGTCACAAAGATCAGGGCGTGACTATGCATTTAGATTAACTTATTTGCTTAAAGTTGATAAGAATATAATTATACCTCAACAAAATAAAATTTTAAAAAATAGAACATAAGCTAATAAACTAATAAGTTCCCCCAAGAAGAAAGCCAACCCAAATGCTTAAATACTTAAGATTTTACCCAAAATTTAGGGAATTTGAAATCATACCCACGATAGGGGCATAATATAGAGGCAATTATGCCCCTATCATAGGCTATTGAAAAAGTGAGATTACAAACAAGTATGATAATCCTAACAAATACTATCCATGCATGATACTTAGTCATTAGAGTCTTCCCGCGAGATAAGATTTATACCATGTTATGAATATGAAAATGTGAAAAAAGGGGTTTTGCCTACCTTCCATAATGAAGACTATTTGCAAAAAAGCTAATACCAAAAATGGTTGCAAAAACAATCCCAACTGGCTTGAATATTGGCACATAAAAAGGGCCCTTTATTTTCATCCACCATATATGGACACGAGTACGGACTACACCCCCAAAGACTGCCTACAACTACAAGCACAGTACGTATAGTCGGTTAAGTCCAAGTAATTTTGAATTTGTGATAGAACAATTGAGTAAGTTAAAAGTTTTTTCGTTTCCTTACTGTTAAAACTATGAGATGGAGCTCCATGTTAATCTTTAATTTCCAAGCACTTAGATTTTTTTCTACAATTAAAGTGAATACTGTACATTGGATTGTCCCCATTAAGTGCTATAGAAAGAGACCACCTTCATCACTTCTAGTTCTGGATATTATTTCACGGTTCCCACCTGAGCAAATCAAATTAAAATGTTAGTTTGAGAGTTCAAAAGGAAAACAAGAAGGAACTCTGTAATGAAATCGACAAACTAGCACTTGATCCCTAAAGTTTAAACAATGTTAAGTGGGAGATAGAGTAGAACTAGAAACATTAATGATCAAACTGTGGTTTACTTGTACCACAATAAACCACCCTTTTTTTTTCTTTTTTTTTTTTTCTTTTAAGAAAGAGCGAAAAAAAGAAGGAATTCTTTAATGAATTTGAAAAACTAACACTAGATCCCAAAAATTTAAGAAATGTTAAATAGGACGTGTCTATTTGGGAACAACTTATTTAGCTTTTTGCTGAAAATGTGCTAAAATATACTTGTATTTTAAAAAAGTGAAGCTTTAGAAAGCTGTACATAAAAACTAAAAAGTAAAAAAATTGGCTTATAATTTGTTTCCAAACAATGATCAAATTGTGGTATACTCTAATACCATAATAAATCACCCAAAAAAATTAAATCTTATTAAGAAAAAGAGTGAATATAATCATTTAACTATTTATTTCAAGCGTGTAAAAAAAAAAAAAAATTAACGGTTCAAAAAGTTGTGCCTGAATAATGTTCCATGTTGAAACAGACAAGGAAGTAGCAGCAAGCAAGATGCCACCAAGAACCCAGTGTTCTGGCCCTTCTGGGGTTGAGGAGAGGATGGAAAGTTGCTGTTTGAATTGAAGAATGTATGGAGAAGAAACAGATGTTTTAAGCATTTCTGTGCCTTTATAAAGTCCCACCAGTATTGCCCCCATGATTGATATCAAGCTGCCTATTACTTTAGCTTGGAAGCTTGAGTAAACACTTTGAAGTTAAATTCTGGCCCAAGCCCAATAAAGTTTTTCAGTTCTACTATGAATTTGAAAGTAAACAGAGGCGAAATTTAGGGAAAACCTGAGTATGAGAGAGAGCATGAATGAAAAAGCAGGGATCAAAAGGCCCATTGCACAGATTAGAATTGGGGAACTGTAACTTAGGCCGACGAATGCAAAGTTCTGAGCTACAGTTATCCTACAATAACATCAACCAGAAATAATGGAAATTTCTTTCATTGTCTAATATTAAACCATCTAATTGAGGCTTTGTAGTTCGTATGATGAAAATCATTAAAAGTTGGGACCAAGCCTGATAGTCCAAACAGCAACAATTTTTTTCTTTTTGAAAATCAAACAGTAAAACTTAAGCCCACTGAGGATTATTATTATTATTATTATTGTTGCTGTTTTTGTTGTTGTTACTTGACCTTAATACAAGGTAAGCCTTCTTCAAAAAGTTTAACAATATATTTCTGAGATGAAAAATTGTAATTATTTCAAAATTACAACATCAATTTTTTATAAATTCAAATGTTGACATCAATTTTTATTATTCACCATCACAACATGTCATCTTAACCATATATTGTAAAAAAAAATTATATTACTAGCAAGATTATATTTGTTAATAAAAAATTTACTAGTTAAGCTAACAATTATTTTGAAACCGTTTATAATTTTTTTTAACCTCCAGATTTATTATATAATATATGTTAAGTTGTTAACAAGAAAATGATTCTTTGTCTTTTAATAAAAATAAAAATAAAAAAGGGGTTTGCAGGTGTGGTCACTGCTCCTGCATCACTTAAACCCCCGCATTGCATTATAACATGGGATCATTTGGGCATTAATCGACTTGTCACTACTTGAATTCATAACTCTCAAACTCGCAAGTTTAATGGGCCACACTGACTTTCCACTGGTAGGACACCGCCCTGAACAGTGTCCTAAAATGATTCTTTAGGCTTGGGCCACAAACTCTTTCCTCAAAACATGTTCATGCAACTCAGTAGGTTAGGTCCATCAGGCATTAACTCCTTTGGGCTGCACAGTCAGGCCCGTGTGTGTATGTGCATGAGAGAGAGAGAGAGAGAGAGAGAGAGAGAGTACAAACCCTGTTAAACCCAGGAAGAAGAGTCTCAAGAGGAGAGGAAAGGTGAAAAGTGATTGTTGTTCTGTTCTGTGAAGAGAAATAAAATATGAGCAAGATGAAAAGTCTTGGTATTATGTCAAGAATAAGAAGATAATAAAGAAGAGAGAACAAAACCTGTCCCAGCAGTGAAATATGAAGGAATAAGGGAAGAGGATGATGATGGAAGCAATAGCATTGGTATAGACAACAAATACGAAAGGGCTCATCCCATTTGTCATGGCTGTTTTAGCCAAAATTGTCAATCCTATGGTGCAACCTTCCATAGTAACCATCGCTATGAAAGGCACTACTTCCTCAAGTAGTACAGCCCTCACCCACATCTTGGAATGGCTCTCTCTCTCTCTCTCTCTCACACACACACACACATATTTATGGTGACTTCTATAATGTGGGGATAGGGAGAGAGACCTATGTGTGAGGGGTTGATTAGCCCTTCACAAAGTGGTGAAGCTACTTTTGTTGTGAAAAAGCTACTCGGATGTCTCAACCTCTAAAGCATGGGAGGGAAGGTGACGTGGAATAGGTGTTTTAAATCCAAAAAAAAAAAAAAAAAGGTTTTACTCTGAGAAAAACTTGGGCACATGTTCAAGTTTCATTTGTCCCTTTGTCTAATTATTTATTTTTTTAGACCTGCTCCATAATGTCAAGACACTAATTAGTTTTTAGTATAGATAGAATTTGAACCCAAAATCTTTTTTGTTTTTTTGTTTTTTTGAGATCTTTTATTTGATAGCAAGAAATTTTATCAATTAAACTAGATAGAACTTAATAATAAATCAACCCCAATGGCCCAAAAGTTGCAAATGAAATTTTAAGGAATGGTTTGTATGGTTTAAAACTCTGTAGTCCCTCCCCTGTTGTAATTATCGTATTGGAAAAAACAAGAAATTTTATCAATTAAACTAAATTGAACTTAATAATAAATCAACCCCAATGGCCCAAAAGTTGCAAATGAAATTTTAAGGAATGGTTTGTATGGTTTAAAACTCTCTAGTCCCTCCCCTGTTGTAATTATTGAATTGGAAAAAAAAAAAGAAGGGAATTGTTTTTTGGCCAATGTTGGCAAAAATTTAGCGAAAAGGACAAAACTAGCCGACTGAAATTTAGGTTGAAGTGGAAAAACCGATTTGCAGGATTCTCTTCCAATCCACTACATGTAGATTTATACATAAAATCATCAATCTGTATTATTTTAAAAAGTCATATGAATCGTATGATTTATTCAACAGGTCATGGAACTAAAAGTACACACAAATGGTTTTACAAATCATCACATAAGGAGTAGTTGAAGGAATTTTCCTCCAAATCGGTTTTAATGAAGACTTTGTTCATAACTTTTGTTACTTTTTAGATCTAGAATGTTTAGCTACACTATGTCCCTATTTGGCTAAAGCTTATAAACTTAACTTTTAGCTTTTATGTATAGTTTTTTAAAATCTCACTTTTTCTTACTTTTTCTCACTTTTTCAAAATATAAGTATACTTTAGCAGACATTCAACAAAAAGTTTTCAACAAAAAGCTATATAAGTTATTATCAAATAAGCCGACATTTTTTTAAGCAAGGTAGGATATGTCAATAATTCAAAATTCAAGGATGTTTGTGCTTCTCAAAATGTGCATTAACTTGCCCTTGGGACATTTATTAACAAAAGCCATAAATAAAAGCTAAGTCAACAGTACAATATGGCCGCACCAACAAAGGCCTGAGATTTTTGATCTCCCTAACAAAGAGAGGGCATAAACTACTGCGACCAAAGGCCAAATAGTCTGATTTCACTATATTATTAAACAGGGAAGAAGCACGCACATTAACCATTGGCTTTGTAAGGTGATGCTGCAGTTTCCATAAGATGTGGATTTAGGAATTAGTTCTGACCCCACAAACTCAACTTTCAGCTCATGCTAATGTCTACGGTTGTGCCTTCCATGTTTATGACTCCACATCACATTGACAACAAACTGTTATTGCACATCACATAGGCTCGATGGACTTCTTCCTCCCTTCAGGTTTAGGCAAGACTATATTAATAAAGATACTATATAAGTACTTATAAAACAATTTAAGCAAACTACCAAATAAAAACCTCCATATGATTGCCTTTGAGTATTTCATTTAAAAATAAAAGAAGAAAAGAAAACTAGCATACAATATTGATGCACTGACACGGGAAAAGTTAATGAAAAGAGTACGAATAATCATATGATAAATATATCAGTAGGTCTTCTATTTTTTTTCTTTTTGGTTTGAATATTGAAGCAGTTTTAAAGGATAAAAGTCAAGTATTAAAGTGGCCTCTTCATTCACAGAGAAGCTAAGATGTATGTCGTCTCTTGGTCATTAATTGTGGTTCAATCAAATGAAAAAAATGATGCACTGGCTTTTAACGGTTGCAAGGGGCAAAAAAAAAAAAAAAAGAATGCTTACCCTAGAGATGCAGTTCAACACTTTCAATTTGCAGCTATGTTCAAACCATTTATTCATATGACTGTGTTTAGGAATATTATCGTGAATCAGAAATAGAAGCACTGGCCATCTAAATAGAAGCAGGATTATCACCCCTCCAAAATTCACATTTGAGAATAGTTTTTAGGTTTTCTTGATCTTATAACTGTCAAACTGAGTCAGGAAAAAAAAGGGGTGGAAATGTCGAATTAAGATGAACTTGATGGCTAAATTTTTCTTTAGCACACTGAATGTCTATACCAAACTCTAAATGTCAAACGAAATACAATGTTTCTATTCAATATCTTTCGAAAAACCAAGCAGCCTTGAGTTTATCTTGTTCTATAAAGAAAAAGGTAAATTTAGTTTTACCTAAATCATGGCAACTGAGCCAAGGCTCAAGATCAGGGGCTGGCCTTAGGCCCATTGTTTCCTGCATCACTTAGGGTGATGTATACTGTCCTGGAGCAAAAATGATGCTCATATTAACCTCAAAACGCCATGTTTGAAATTAATGCAAGGGTGAGCGGGGAAATAGAATCAATGAAAGAGCAGCTTCCAACAATAACTTTTTAGATATATTTTCATACTCTTCCAAGACAATGGCAGTTGAGATTACCTGTTTGGTAGGCAGGAGGGACCTTTTGCTTTGATTTGATTGACAAAACTTCTATATTTCTTCATTACTGTTTTGCAAGAGAGGAACCTTTTCTCTGCTTGACTCCAAGCCACCTATCCTAGTTTCCTCACCCGTCCTCTGTTCTTTGGCCTTTCCCCACATCACACAATAAAATCCAACGACAATCAGAATTGCTCCAATCAGACTGCAGAAATTTTAAAATATGGTGGGACTGATAAGTAATTTGGTATTCCATTACAAATATTAATTAAAAACAAGGTAGGAATGATGATACTCAATTGCACGATCAGTCAAAAGGTAGCATACAGAAAAAAGACACAAGGAATGATATACTCCTCACCTTCCAAGATAGAAAGTATCTCCTAAGAAGATAACACCAATGAAAACTGAAATGACAATCCCCACAGGCTTGAACATAGCAACAAAAAGGGGCCCCGTCTTGTGTAGGCACCATGCAGAAATGCCAACTTGGAATGCTGAACCAAACACTGCCTACACTTAAAACGAAAGTTACTTATGTTATATTTAAAAAACCAACTAGATTCTTCCAGCATAAGGAAAAAAAAATCATGCAGATTCAGTAGGTAAATCATGATGGGAATTTTTATCTAATTACCGAATATAGAACAGCAATCAACCTCATATTAGGTTGTAGACTCCAAGAACTTAGGTCTCTTTCCACAACCAAAGAGACCATGGCAGATTGAATGGCCACAAAGAAGCAGTAGAAAAAGACTACAATCAACTCTGCTGGGTATTTCTTAAGCATCCATGCCTGAAACGTAGAAAATGAAGCATCATAACTTGTTCTCATTTTCTAATGGTTTCGAAGTATCTTGGGGCTTTTTGGGGACTTCACCTGCAAAATAAGCCATGTTGAACCCAGCATAGCATCAGCTGCCAGGAGTAATCCTCCAATGACCCAGTTTGACATTTGCACATGAAGTTTATGAGATGAGTTTGAATGTAAGGGTGTCATCAGCAGGGGAAGGCCCTTGTATAAAGTCACAATGAATGCCCCTGAAATTGAGATAATGGTTCCAATGATTTTAACTTGGCTATTGGAGCTTCTCCAATCTAGTTTCTCCATCCTGAAACAATCCAGTTGAATCAATAATAAGAAACACATACAAAAATAAATATCTTATTCCAAGCAGCATTCTCACTTCTCAGTCTACTAGTTTTTCAAAACTCTACTTTTCAGCCTTAAACTAAGCACATTTATACAAATTAGGTAAAGATGTGAAATAAAACTGTTTTGCCTAGTCTGGGAGGCTGGGGGGGGGGGGGGGGGGGGGGGGAAAAAAAAAATTCTCAAGCATCAACAAGCGGAATGGAAAAATTAAGACCAATAATTTTGTTAAACATGATGATTAAAATCACCAGAAAGTTCATTACCACTCCAGACTTGTTATACTCAATCTATAATTACAGGGTAAGTGAATATTGTACCATCAAGAATAGACCTACCATTTCAAATCAGACTTATTAATCATTAGTCTCAATAATTATCAAAACTGATTCTCATCAGTAAACAATAGAAACGTATGTGAGGCATAATTCACAATAGAATGTGGTCAGAATTCAAAGTGTGCAATAAGATTGACCTGAAAGTAACGGCCAGAATGAAGGTAAAAGCTGGGATAAGGTTGAGAATGGCCGTTGCAAGCGTAGGAGAGCTATACAAAATCCCAGCATACCCAAAAGCCTGCGCAAGAAAACTGTAAAAAAAATGCTAAAACCAATCAAACCCCAAATAACAAATCCACCCATTACATGTCATGGATTAAAAAACACATAGCAACAGAAATTGAATCAAACAGAAACTAACCCACTAAGTAATTTTCACAGTAAAGCTGGAATTATAAGTAATAACTCACCCAAAAAGGCCAAGCAAGAAGAACCCCCAAAGAATGCAGAAAGAAAGCCGAGGACGCTGTGGTTGTGATCTGCTAGGATTGAAAACAAAAGCAAAAGAATTGGTTTTTTTTACATACATATAAAGAAAAAGCTGTTAAGGGTGTTTCAGAGGGAGAGAGAGAGAGAGAGAACCTGTGGAAGAGAAGGGCAGAGGGGAGAAGGATGAGAGAGGCAAAGGCGTTGGAGTAGAAGATGAAGACCAAGTTGCTCATACCCTTAGACATGGCTTCTTTGCCAACTATCATTAGACCAACTTGGGCAAACTCTGCCATCACCATGCCCAGAAATGGCAGAGCAACCTTTTCCATTCCCATTTTTCTGTGTGTCAGAGAGAGAGAGAGAGAGTTCAGAGACAAAACACCAACGTCAATGTCTCCAAACTCCTCACTTATTTGTGTCATGTTCGCCCCTTAAACTTGGCTGCGCTTACCAATCAAACAAAATATTGTATAATAATAAACCGCCCAACGTCATCAATGATTGAGGGCATCATTTTGTTTTAAGGAATAATGAGAGGGGCATATGATAAATGCAAATGTTAACTATCACCTTATTGTTAAAGTTAGATTAATGTGAGTCTCACTTATAATCAAATAAATTAAATAAATAAAAGAAAAAGACATAAAACTATTATCTATTTTAATTGTTTTTCTCTTTCTATTAAGCCGGCCTCACAATTTCAAAAAATAACATAAAATTGCAAAAAACAGGACAAAAAGCTGCAGTTAACGGGCACCTTATGGTGCCAATTAAGCTAATTCACCAAAGGATAGACATTAATGTAAATTGAATATAGTAAAATTCCAACCTTAACTCAAGATTTATTCAATTTATCTTTTTCATAATAAAAGTTAACCGTATTCCCATTAATATATATATATATATATGGATAATTATAGGTGTAGGGTTTAGGGCCCAAATGGTATATTGGGCCTTGGGACTTGACCGAGATCATAGTAGTTCGAAAACAAATGAATGGTGTTGGATGGGTCAAGCTTAGAATCTAATAAGTGAGATACGAAGGGAGGGTGGTCCGTGGAGGAATGTCTCCTCGGATGGGTTAAGCGCGGCTCAAATGTGTATTCTAAGGTTCAAGGTAACCTTTTAGGAAACTCTAGTGATAGGGACATGTGTCTCGAGTGTACCAGAAGGCTATGAACCTAGAAATATTTAAGGGAAAGTTGCTACTACCGCATTAAATGCTCTATAACTAACTTTCTAGCTGCATTAATGTGGAGAAGACCCCTGAACAGTGCTGCCTTGACTATCCCAACTCACAGATAACCTGAGGGGGTGTCTGATGGGACAAGCACTCAAGTAAGTGACTTAGATGACCAACAAGTGGAGGACCAAGATCATAAAAGGAAGACTATATAACATGAGAGACCTTCCATGAGGCAGGGGATCGAAAAACTGAAAGGAAAAAGCATTGTAACAGTTGGAATTATATCTGTAACCTTTTTCAATCAATATAGACTGGAACAAAACTCCTCAGATTGGTCCGAGGATAAATTTACTTAGAGAATTTTTGTCCATATTTGTTTGATTATTTTTAGAATCCGTTATAGCCGTTATCCAACTCATTAGGGCCTAGTTTTCTAGTCCACTCTCTATAAATTTTTTGTTTTGGGCTCACTGGGCCATGATCCCTTCATATTTTGGGCTTGAGCTCCAAAACGTGTCCTTACAATAGGTTTACATTGTATTAGCTATGCAAATCTTACGTTGTAAAGTGTAAACTTAACAAATGTGTACAATAATCCATTAAAAAAAAATGCCTACAATATTGTTTAGTTTATAATGTAAATCTTTTATTGCTAGAATAATGTAAATTAGGAATTTTCTTAAAGTGTATATTAACGTGTAAAATGTAAATTTTTTTTTTTTTGGAATAAATATAATTTCTTAGATATAGTATATTAGGTTTTTGAAATGTAGATATAATTTTGTCCATTGTAGAGGTGGTTGACAATAATTATTACTTATTAGTTGGTTTTTTAAGAAAAAAAAAATTTATATCGCTCGATCATTGGAACTTGTGGTTACCGAACTGATCGTGGATAGATATTATATTAATTAGGGAAAAAAATTATTAAAACCCTTATATAATTAACCTTTCATAAATAAGGAATTAATCAATTAATCACAATAATTTAATATTAACCTTGCAGATTAACAAGAATAATCACAGTTTATAGATCCCAAGGAATCCAAGAGGGAGACAGAAGGGTGGAGGTGAAGTCACGGGCTTTAGCTCAAGGTCTCAATTAGCACCTCCTCTCTTTGTTAGAGCAAGGTGAAGGGTGAAGTCATGGATTCAAGACCCACTAGTTTTATAACTTACCAATAAAAGAAAATGTTGTTTATATCTAGTTAGACTGTGGTACTCTTTTTTGTGTATTAAAATTCTGTCGAAACAAACAGGGAACAAAAATTCAGCAACCACATTTTATCAACTCTTTATTAATTATCACTTCATGGGAAAAATAAATTAAAAAATAAAAAAAAATTCTCAAGCATCAACAAGCGGAATGGAAAAATTAAGACCAATAATTTTGTTAAACATGATGATTAAAATCACCAGAAAGTTCATTACCACTCCAGACTTGTTATACTCAATCTATAATTACAGGGTAAGTGAATATTGTACCATCAAGAATAGACCTACCATTTCAAATCAGACTTATTAATCATTAGTCTCAATAATTATCTAAACTGATTCTCATCAGTAAACAATAGAAACGTATGTGGGGCACAATTCACAATAGAATGTGGTCAGAATTCAAAGTGTGCAATAAGATTGACCTGAAAGTAACGGCCAGAATGAAGGTAAAAGCTGGGATAAGGTTGAGAATGGCCGTTGCAAGCGTAGGAGAGCTATACAAAATCCCAGCATACCCAAAAGCCTGCGCAAGAAAACTGTAAAAAAAAATGCTAAAACCAATCAAACCCCAAATAACAAATCCACCCATTACATGTCATGGATTAAAAAACACAAAGCAACAGAAATTGAATCAAACAGAAACTAACCCACTAAGTAATTTTCACAGTAAAGCTGGAATTATAAGTAATAACTCACCCAAAAAGGCCAAGCAAGAAGAACCCCCAAAGAATGCAGAAAGAAAGCCGAGGACGCTGTGGTTGTGATCTGCTAGGATTGAAAACAAAAGCAAAAGAATTGGTTTTTTTTACATACATATAAAGAAAAAGCTGTTAAGGGTGTTTCAGAGGGAGAGAGAGAGAGAGAGAGAACCTGTGGAAGAGAAGGGCAGAGGGGAGAAGGATGAGAGAGGCAAAGGCGTTGGAGTAGAAGATGAAGACCAAGTTGCTCATACCCTTAGACATGGCTTCTTTTCCAACTATCATTAGACCAACTTGGGCAAACTCTGCCATCACCATGCCCACAAATGGCAGAGCAACCTTTTCCATTCCCATTTTTCTGTGTGTCAGAGAGAGAGAGAGAGTTCAGAGACAAAACACCAACGTCAAGGTCTCCAAACTCCTCACTTATTTGTGTCATGTTCGCCCCTTAAACTTGGCTGCGCTTACCAATCAAACAAAATATTGTATAATAATAAACCGCCCAACGTCATCAATGATTGAGGGCATCATTTAGTTTTAAGGAATAATGAGAGGGGCATATGATAAATGCAAATGTTAACTATCACCATATTGTTAAAGTTAGATTAATGTGAGTCTCACTTATAATCAAATAAATTAAATAAATAGAAGAAAAAGACATAAAACTACTATCTATTTTAATTGTTTTTCTCTTTCTATGAAGCTGGCCTCACAGTTTCAAAAAATGACATAAAATTGCAAAAAACAGGACAAAAAGCTGCAGTTAACAGGCACCTTACGGTGCCAATTAAGCTAATTCACCAAAGGATAGACAATAATGTAAATTGAATATAGTAAAATTCCAACCTTAACTCAAGATTTATTGAATTTATCTTTTTCATAATAAAAGTTAACCGTATTCCCATTAATATATATATATATATATATATATATGGATAATTATAGGTGTAGGGTTAAGGGCCCAAATGGTATATTGGGCCTTGGGACTTGGCCGAGATCATAGTAGTTCGAAAACAAATGAATGGTGTTGGATGGGTCAAGCTTAGAATCTAATGAGTGAGATACGAAGGGAGGGTGGTCCGTGGAGGAATGTCTCCTCGTATGGGTTAAGCGCGGCTCAAATGTGTATTTTAAGGTTCAAGGTAACCTTTTAGGAAACTCTAGTGATAAGGACATGTGTCTCGAGTGTACCAGAAGGCTATGAACCTAGAAATATCTAAGGGAAAGTTGCTACTACCGCATTAAATGCTCTGTAGCTAACTTTCTGGCTGCATTAATGTGGAAAAGACCCTTGAACAGTGCTGCCTTGGACCCTTGAACAGTGCTGCCTTGGCTATCCCAACTCACAGATAACCTGAGGGGGTGTCCGATGGGACAAACACTCAAGTAAGTGACTTAGATGACCAACAAGTGGGGGACCAAGATCATAAAAGGAAGACTATATAACATGAGAGACCTTCCATGAGGCAGGGGATCGAAAAACTGAAAGGAAAAAGCACTGTAACAGTTGGAATTATATCTGTAACATTTTTCAATCAATATAAACTAGAACAAAACTCCTCGGATTGGTCCGAGGATAAATTTACTTAGAGAATTTCTATCCATATTTGTTTGATTATTTTTAGAATCCGTTATAGCCATTATCCAACTCATTAGGGCCTAGTTTTCTAGCCCACTCTCTATAAATTTTTTGTTTTGGGCTCACTGGGCCATGATCCCTTCATATTTTGGGCTTGAGCTCCAAAACGTGTCCTTACAATAGGTTTACATTGTATTAGCTATGCAAATCTTACGTTGTAAAGTGTAAACTTAACAAATGTGTACAATAATCCATTAAAAAAAAAATGCCTACAATACTGTTTAGTTTATAATGTAAATCTTTTATTGCTAGAATAATGTAAATTAGGAATTTTCTTAAAGTGTATATTAACGTGTAAAATGTAATTTTTTTTTTTTGGAATAAATATAATTTCTTAGATATAGTATATTAGGTTTTTGAAATGTAGATATAATTTTGTCCATTGTAGAGGTGGTTGACAATAATTATTACTTATTAGTTGGTTTTTTAAGAAAAAAAAAATTTATATCGCTCGATCATTGGAACTTGTGGTTACCGAACTGATCGTGGATAGATATTATATTAATTAGGGAAAAAAATTATTAAAACCCTTATATAATTAACCTTTCATAAATAAGGAATTAATCAATTAATCACAATAATTTAATATTAACCTTGCAGATTAACAAGAATAATCACAGTTTATAGTTTATAAACTATAAATCAATCCTTCTCAAAAAAAAAATTAAATCAATCAAAGCAATAAAGATAGTCACACAATGATTTGGTTATGAAGTGATTTTTTTTTTTTAATCTTTTCAATTGAATAGCCACTATTTGGACACAAGTAGTCCCAAAGAAAAACCACTACATAAAAGGAACAGTTCGATACAATCAATGACTCACAAAATCTTTATAACCTAAACTCTCTAAGCAACCTTTGCAAACACTCCACTTACCTTCCTAAAGGGAGAGATTGTTAGGATTAGTATTGACAAATTCTATAACTTTTACAATTGTTCAAGAACCAACTCAAGAGAAGAAAGTTTCTGGATTCTCGACTCGCCTTAGATCGAGTCTTGATCAACTAAAACATGCCTCTGGGATTCTAAATTATGACTTGGAAAATGTGCCCCACATGCAAGACTATATTAGCTCACATAAAATGGCCAACCAAACGGAGCATTAAATAGGTGTAGAAGTGCTTATGCCATCACTGCCATGTGCTATTAAAGAAAAACATAAACTTAGTTTCAACAACCACTGAGTTAGACATGGCAAAACGGACGGGTCGGGTCGGATTAATCGAGTCATGGGTCAAAACGGGTCATTTTCAAACAGGTCAATCGGGTCGTGGGTCGAGTCAGGTCGCAGGATGGGTCGAGTTGACCCGTATTTTTCAAACAAGTTTTTTTTTTGGGGAAATAGATGCAATTTGTCAATTGTTTTTGAGTTTCTTAACTATGATTAGATTCTCACTGGTAATACTGTTACCACTTACCAATTACCACTAAACACTTGATACCCAAATTTGGTGCAACTCTTGTTCCAGCTTTCTAGAAGCTAATCTTGGTATAATTTTCGATCTGTTTAAAGTAGGAAAAGAAAATGAAGGTGGCAAGTAAAGAATGACAAACTATAATAGAGTACATAGCATATTAAGTGAAGAAGAATAAGTAAATATTTAATAAGAATTACACCTCAATCTCAATCTACTCAACGTTGGTAGACGTGGCAAAATGGGCAGGTCGGGTCGGGTTCGGTTCGGGTCGGGTCAATCGGGTCGCGGGTCAAAACGGGTCATTTTTAAGCAGGTCAAACGGGTCAGGTCAGAAAATTCTGACCCGTTTTGCCATGTCTACACTAAGTACTTAAAGTAAATCTAAAGATGATGTTTTTGATTGGTGATCAAGGTTGAGGCTATAAAGCATCCTAGTACATGTTTGTTGTGGAGATCAAATCTTCAAGATGGTCCTTTGAGTCATGGATGCAATTCATGAAAAAATTTATAGTAGAAGAGTCCAAGCAGCTTGGAGCTAACCATTAGATCACATCAATAAGGTTTCTACATAGTAGAGTGTATGATAAAAAGTTTATTTTAGTTTGTGAACTTCAATTCTATATTGAATTTCTTCTTAGGGTTTAGCCTAAACCCTCGGAGTGGGGTTTTTTTTTTTTTTTTCTTTGAATGCAGCTTTAGATTTTCCACCTTGTCATCATATGTTTGTGTTCTTTATTTTATTTTAATTGCTTTTCACATGGTGATTGTTAATCTGTGGTGATTACCTCGTGCTAATCGATAGTTCATAATTAATTTAATAAGTTGTTTATTTTGCTGTAAAATCAACGAAGGAGTCTAAATCATCTTTTGAAATGAATCAATTCTACGATTCATATTAAATATTTTAGATTTGAAGGTGCATCAAACATCACGTTATCTAAAATTTTAAATGACGTGACACTCTATATATTATCAAATTAAAAAAGAAAAAAAAAATTACGGTAAAATGGATACTCTCTGTTTCAAATGATAGGGAGGGGAATAAAATATTACAAAACAATACTCTCTCCTGTGTGTAGGAGTTCTCTCTCTCGCTGGCCAAGTCTTTTCTCCCTTAGTTTAACTTAAGGGTCTGTCTCTTATTTTTTCTTGCTACCAACGATGGCAGACGAGGTGATCCATAGCCTGGGTAAGATGAAATTAACCACAGAGGAGGAGGAAGTGATAGAGGTTTTGGATGAAGGAAGATAAGAGGAGATTAAGAGCTGTTCACAAAGCCTGCTGGGGAAGTTTCTCACGTGCAGACCATTCAATAAAAATGCAACGACAAACACGGTGAAGAAAGCGTGGGGGTTAGAAGCAGGAGTTCAGATTTTGGAAGTGGGCTCAAACTTGTTCCAATTCAAATTTCAAACCGAGTTTGAGATGGAACGGGTCTTTAGAGGGGGTCCTTGGACCTTCGATAACCAAGCTCTCATGCTTTGTAAATGGCAAAAGGGGATGGCGGCACGCAACGTGAAGTTTGACTCAATACCCATGTGGGTGCAGATTTGGGACGCACCTTTTGACATGATTTCTCCAAAGGTGGCAGCGGAGGTGGGAAGTAGATTGGGAATGGTGGTAGAGGTAGAGAAGAGACAAAAGGCAGAAGCACAGTGCTTGTTTATGAGAGTTCGGGTCTCGATTTCGATCTCGAAACCAATAAGGAGAGGAAGTTTTGTGGCGGGATCAGATGGCACTCGCCATTGGGTCAACTTCAAGTACGAAAGGCTTGCGTTGTTCTATCACTTCTGCGGGACAATGGGACATGATCTCCGACATTGCGCCAGTTACTACGCCGTATCAAAGAATAGTGGAGAAGTGGTGTGCCAATACGGCGACTGGATGAAAGCCACGGGCGTTCGATCTTCGACGCCGACAAGAAACACCGCAAGTAACGTTGAAGAGGGACAGTATCAAACTCACAAATGGAGATCTGAAAGAAAGCAAGCTAAGCTGGCGGACGGACAATCCGATACGCACCAAACGGAGGACGAGACACGTGGAAAGGGTGACGACGTAATTTCTGGAACAGTCCCAGATTTACAGGAAATAATTACTAAAATGAAGGTGGGGTCAGTTACGGATTCTGCTACAAAAGGAAAGTCAGATCATGGGGACATTAATACGGATGCTGCAAATCCGGATACCCAGGAAAAGATGACTGAAAGTAACGTAAGGAATGATTGGGATGGTGCATCATTAATTCTGAATCATGAGGATATGAATACTGAGGTTAAAGACTTGGAGGAGGCACGTGAGTTTCTGTTACAAAAACAAGAACACGTGCTTGACAAGCCAATTTCTAATGGGCCGGTAAACACAAAGCCCAAATGGACAAGAATTTTAAGGATGGATAGTGGGCTTAAGGGCTTAAGTGAGGCAGCCCAAAAAAATATTAGGGAAGAGGGGGTCTTTACAGATTACAGAAGAGGAACTGAAGGTGGACGTGGTGGGACTACGGATGAAGAGAGGTAAGACACAGGAAGAGGATACAACACATACAGTGGCGGGGGTGATGGCTCACCCTTGCTGACCACAATGAGGCTTCTAAGTTGGAACTGCCAAGGGCTTGGGAACCCTTGGACAGTTCGCAGCCTCCGTAAAATTATGGAGGACCAAGCTCCTACAGTCTGTTTCTTAATGGAAACTAGGCTAGACAAAGAAGGTTTTAAGCACATTGTGGAGACTTACCATTCCTAAATCAGATTATTGTGAAGAAATCTAATTCGGGGGGAGGTTTAGCATTATTATGGAAGCATGAGACAATGGTGGATGTCATAAACTACACAGAACACCACATTCTAGCTAAGGTGGTAGAGGAAGATGGCTTTCATTGGTATTTAACAAGCTTCTATGGGTGGCCTGAGTCGAGCCAGAAGTCAAAATCTTGGGCACTGCTCTCTCACTTGGCTTCTTTCGTCGATGGTCCTTGGATCTGCATTGGGGATTTCAACGCTATTTTACACTCCTCTGAAAAACTAAGCAGTCGGCCTCCTGCTTACAATCAAATGGATGACTTTCGGAGAATTTTGGAACTCTGCCAGTTGTCAGACTTGGGGTTTGTTGGGTACCCTTACACTTGGAATAATAAGAGACTGGGGCTAGCAAACACTAGGCTACGGCTTGATCGGGCTGTTGCTTCGGAAAGTTGGAAAGCGAAATTCCCAGTTAGCACAATAACATATCTATTTTCACACGCCTCAGACCACTTACCGTTGATTCTTCAGACGGGGACTTTCAAGAAAGTGGCGGCAAGAGGGAAAAGGGGCTTTAAATTTGAGGAAGCATGGTTGTTATGGGATGACTGTGAAGCAATAGTCCAAGATGGGTGGAACAAAGTGAATAGTGGAAATTTGGACTTGCAAGGGATTAAGGATAAGATTGCAAGTTGTGGTGTGGACTTACACAGCTGGGGGTCCACCAGAACACATCCGGATACTGAAAGAATCAAGGTACTCCAGAAGAAAGTCGAAACAATTAATATGGGCAAGCTAATAGAAGGCAACAGGTTGGATTTTTTATTAGCAAGTAAGGAGTTGGACAGTCTTTTGTTGAGACAAGAAATATATTGGGCGCAAAGGTCCCGTATCTCATGGATGAAACACGGGGATAAAAATACCAAGTTTTTTCATTCAAAAGCCTCTCAACGGAGACGTAGGAATTTTATTCAAGGGATAAGGGATAAGGACAACAACTGGGTAGAAGAAATTGAGGACATAGCAGGGGTGGCAGTAAGCTATTTCGAGACAATGTTCAAGGCAGGGGGGTGTGACCAATTGGAAGACTGTATTGCTGCTGTACAACTCAAGGTAGCACCACATATGCTCGAAATTCTATCCAGTGAATTTACTGCAGATGAAGTGAAAACAGCATTGTTCCAAATAGGACCAACGAGAGCTCCTGGACCCGACGATATGAATGCCCTTTTTTACCAAAAATTTTGGCATATTGTTGGTGATGATGTAACTAATGCAGTTTTGAATTTTCTACATTCTGGAAATATGGATCCTGAAATTAATTATACTCATATTGTCCTGATTCCCAAGTTAAAATCCCCAGAAAAAATGTCTGATTATAGGCCCATTAGTCTATGTAATGTCATATACAAAATTATCTTAAAAGTTTTGGCAAACAGATTGAAGAAAATTTTGCCCCAATTGATCTCCCCCACTCAAAGTGCATTTGTATCGGGTCGGCTTATTACCGACAATATCCTTGTTGCTTATGAAGCTCTACATACCATGCATGGGCGTAAAAAGGGCAAAAAGGGGTCCCTTGCTTTGAAGCTAGACGTTAGTAAAGCTTATGACCGGGTTGAGTGGGCATTCCTTAAAAATATAATGGAGAAGATGGGATTTCCTAATGCTTGGATAGAACAGGTGATGTGTTGTGTCTCCACCTCTTCTTTTTCTGTTAAAATTAATGGTAAAGCTTATGGTAATATCATACCCTCTAAAGGGCTCCGTCAAGGAGACCCCCTATCTCCTTATCTGTTTCTCTTATGTGCAAAGGGATTTACTTCCTTACTGGCGAAGGCGGAGATGGAGAACCGGATCCATGGGGTCTCTATTTGTAGAAGAGCACCTAGCATTACTCATCTCTTATTTGCAGATGACTCCTTACTTTTTTGCCAATCCAAACAAGAAGAGGTTCAGGTGATTATGGATATTTTGCAGTTGTATGCGAAGGCTTCTGGTCAGTGCATCAATATGGAGAAATCATCAATATTTTTTAGTAGCAACACAAAGGTGGAACAAAGGGAGTGGATAAAAAATAACTTGGGTGTAAAGGAGGTGGAGAGATTTGAATCATATTTGGGACTTCCAACATTGATTGGCCGCTCAAAATACCAAACTTTTTCCTTTCTCAAAGATAGAGTTTGGAAAAAGTTACAAGGGTGGAAAGGAAAGCTACTATCAAGAGCAGGGAAGGAGGTGTTCATAAAAGCTGTTGCACAATCAATACCAACTTACACGATGGGGGTATTTCAACTACCAGTAAAGCTTTGCAATGAACTTAATGGAATGTGCGCAAGATTTTGGTGGGGACAAGTTGGCAATGAAAGGAAGATTCATTGGAGGAGTTGGGATTTGCTATCTACACCTAAGAAAGAGGGAGGAATGGGTTTCCATGATCTTCGAAGTTTTAACTTAGCAATGCTAGCTAAGCAAGGATGGAGAATGATGAAAGAAGTAGACTCCCTGCTGTTCCGATGCTTCAAAGCGAGATACTTTCCAAGATGTAGCTTTTTGGAGGCGATGGATGTTCCAAACAGCTTCTATGTTTGGAAGAGTATTTTGGTAGCCCAAGGAATTCTGGAAAGAGGTCATTGTTGGAGGGTTGGAGATGGTTCTACAATACGGGTTACTAAAGATAAATGGATCCCAAAGCACCCGACGAATAAAGGGATCTATACTTGTCCAGATAAGGAGTGGGAATGGAGAGTGACAGAACTAATAGATTGGTCTACTCACACGTGGGATAGCCAACTTATTAGAGAGAAGTTCAACCATGATGATGCAGAAGCCATACTTAGTATTCCACTAAGTCGGAGATACATCCAGGACTACATTTACTGGATATATAGTAAGGACGGGGAGTATATGGTCAAATCTGGGTACCAAATTGCTCGGCAGATTATGAAGGAGGAAAACATGCAGGGTGAATGTTCCAAAACAGGGAAGGGTGACTTGGTGTGGCGCACTATATGGAAACTCAAAATTCCAAACAAGCTTAAAGTTTTTGCTTGGCGCTTTTGCCATGATATCCTACCTACTCGGGAAAATCTAGCACGTAAAACCATTATCAAGGATCGGACTTGTGAACTTTGTACTCGAAGAGATGAATCTGCTCTGCATGTGATGTGGGAATGTAGTGTTGCCCAGGATGTATGGGCAGGGAGTATTAGGAAGTTGCAGAAGGGAACCTCTGTAGTGCAAGATACTAAACAATTGGTGGAAGATATGATACAAAAATTAACAGTGGAGGAGCTTGAGATATTTTTTGTACAAGCATGGTTAATATGGTCGTAGAGGAATATGGTTATACATGGAGTGAAGTTGCAACACCCAGCTCGGCTTGTTCAGAGGACGTCGGACTTCTTGACGGAGTATAAGGATGCCTAGGTTCAGTTGAAGATACCAATATGTACAGGGGCGGCGCTGTAGCCAACCCAGGGGGTTCAAATGAACCCCCTAAACTGTCCAATTTTTTTTTTTAATATATATAAAATAAAATTTTTTTTCGTTTTACCTCCAAAAATAAAAATTTGAACACCCTGAATTTAAATTTTGTTTAAATACTGCTGGAATGAGCTTGAATATGATCAACTTAGTGCTACTTTCACAATATTTTTCACAATAAATTTACAATAAAAGTTGGCAAGTTGTAACTGGTTTTTATCTAGACCCACAACTTACATCACTATTTTACATACCTTTAACAACTTGCCACCTACATTTTGCTGTAAAATTGTTGTGTTAGTAATACTACTCTTAAAATTGCTCATTCATTAAAAATAAATAAATAAATAAACATTCTCTCTAGAAAATAAATAAATATACTTCAAAAGCAAAAACTTAAATCAATTATTATTTTTTCTTAGTTTCATGTTTACCCCCAATTCTACTTCAGGTGTTTTAATATTCTTTTTTATCATATATTTTTATATAATTGATATTAAATATAATAAATTATTATTAATTTGACAAAAATATATGATTAGTTAGTTAATTTTTTTTTGAGAAAGTAATTAATTATATTTATTTATGCATTCAATGGTAATCAAAAGCAAAAACTTAAATCAATTATTATTTTTTCTTAGTTTCATGTTTACCCCCAATTCTACTTCAGGTGTTTTAATATTCTTTTTTATCATATATTTTTATATAATTGATATTAAATATAATAAATTATTATTAATTTGACAAAAATATATGATTAGTTAGTTAATTTTTTTTTTGAGAAAGTAATTAATTATATTTATTTATGCATTCAATGGTAGTTGTCTTACCAATCTTTAAACTATTAATAATTTTTTTAGACTGTATTGTATATGATATTTAGAATACTATTTTAGATTATTATATATAATATGAAAGTTGTATATACAGAAAAAAAATAATCAATTTATTTTTTACTTCCCACAACAAATTTCTAGTTCCAACACTATTGACCCCTCTAGAAAATAATCCTGGAGCCGCTACTGAATATGTAACCCGAGTGTATCAAAGTGGCACCCACCAGTAGGCAATGGCTTCAAGTTAAACTTTGATGCCGCTATTTTCCAGGATTTACAAGCGTCGGGGTTCGGAGCGATTATACGAAATGAAACAGGGGAGGTAATGGCGTCCTTATCAGCGAAAGGCCCAGCCGTGGTTGACAGTGAAGAGGCCGAAGTGCTCGCTTGTAGGAAGGCCGTAGAGTTTGCAGTGGACTCGGGTTTCTACAGTTTTATCATTGAGGGAGATAACAGAACCGTTTTGAACTCCATCACTTCCATAGTCACGGCACGAGCGAACTACTCTAGATTGGGTCATCTTTATGAAGATATTGGCTGCCTTATTTTGGGATTACAGGGAGTATCTATCAGCTGTGTAAGTCGCTCAGCAAATTCTGCTGCACATTCCTTAGCTAGATATGCAAGATGTATTGAGGATGAAGTTGTATGGTTGGAGGATATACCCCCACCTGCACTACAAGCTGTGTACGTTGACGCTCAGTTTACTTAAATAATATTTCAGTTTCGTCTTCAAAAGAAAAAAAAATGATAGGGAGGGAATCCTGTTTTGTGACCCCATCAACATTAATGAAGCGACATTCTATCATAATTTCTCCTTTAGAGGAATACATGCCTGTATTTATGGAACAATTATCTTCTACTTTACCCAACAAATGTTATTTTAACAAATATGTATCTTCTTCAACTGATGCTGCCAACAACAAAAAAAATGATGTACTAACACAGCGAGGCTTTAATCTAACTTCACATTTTTTTCAAGGTTTCTACTCTTCAGTGCCTTTGTTCTGTAAAAGAGGAGCATTAGGAGAGGATGACTCATAGCTACTAGTAATTGGAAGGTGTTCAACCACCACATCTTCTTGGGCTTGCCCCCATATCACGGCATAAAACCCAAGTACTATAATTGCCGCTCCAACCACACTGCACATCATTTAGTTGATTAATAATATATCAAATTCCATGTCCTGGAAAAATAGAAATGGCGTATGAAGTAGGTATATCAACTCTCCATCTATGATGGTATTGCATTTTCCATCAAGACCTTTGCGACTTACTTTTCTCATATGGTTTCTTTTTCGCAACATAGTTTGCTAGTAACACATACTTTGTCACAGCTGTCCTGCTTTATGGCCTGTTTGGATGGAGGGGAGAAGGAGGGAGAGTAGTGTTGACCAAAAATAAGTTAATTTTGTGTTAAATCTACTCTACTTTACTCTACTCTGCTCTACTCCCCCTCAATCCAAATGAACCATTACAGACTATGAACAGTGGGAAAAAAATGCAGTAACTGACATTCAATCACATAGGACAGTTGTTATAAAGTTTTTGAAAGTGCGTAGTACTAGTATTATTGGAAATTTTTACACCCTTTTTATTTTTGTGTTGCAGTGGGGCCAAGTGAAATTTCCATGTGAGAGGGGTGTGAATTCTTCGTCAATGAAGAATTCGGTAGTTGTAAACTTGTAGAGAACTCTTTTTTATTTGAAGTTGACTTTATATCAATCCAGAATGACATGCTTGAAAGCAACCCAATTACTTTACACCTCTTAATATTTACTTTTTATGATCGGCGAAGAATCAGTTTTAGCTAGCTTATACGTTTAACTAGCCTAAATATTCTTAATTTATTATCCAAATGTCTAAAATACCGGTCATACTTTAAGCATACATCTATTATCTATATTAAGAATTATACCTTCCAAGATAAAGTGTATCCCCAAGGTAAGTAACCCCCATCACAACTGCAATGACTATACCAAGTGGCTTGAACATGGCAACATAGACAGGACCCTTCTTGTGACAAGCCCATAGATGGACACTGTTTCGAATTGTAATTGCAAACAGTGCCTGGAGATTAAGACATACGGCAATTGGTAAGTTATTAGCTATAAGCTACAATGATGGACAGGATTGCAGCAACAACAAAAACAACAAAACCTTGTCTCAAAATTTACTAGGTCTAATTTTTGCTTACCGAGTACAGTACAGCTATCAATTCCATATCAAAGTTCAATTTCCAAGCATTTGGATCATTCTCTAAACTAAGAGAGATGATGGCAGAAAGGATGGTCACAAAGGTACAACGAATGAGTGAAAACATAAGCTCTGCAGGGTAGTCCCTAACAACCCATGTCTTGAAAAGAACCAAAAGAACCAGTTAATATCTTGAGATATAGTATACAATGCTGTTAAAAAGGCATATGGTCTTTCTTTTGGTGTGGATTTGTTTTTGTATGTTTTACCTGTACAATATATGTCACTGCAAGCAAAAAGTAAGCAGATGCAGAGAAAAAACCCCCTAGGATCCAGTTTGAGTGGATGGGTGAAAGAAGCTCACCACTGACCACTTTCTCAGGCAATGAAGCAATTGAAATTGGTATGCCTTTGTAGAGAGTGACAATTAAAGCTCCTGTGATTGATACAATGGTGCCAATACTCCTGGCCTGACTACCTCTAAGTCTTAAGTCTAGTTTTTCAAACCTATAACACCCATTTGATTCAAGGCTTATCAATTGCCATTTATAAACAGAAACAAAATCAAAACAAGAATTCCAGAGCTGAAGGCAAGGGAATTAAGAAGTGTACCTGCAGATGACGGCAAGAACAAAAGTAAAAGCTGGGAGTAAATCAGACATAACTGAGGACATAGTGGGAGAGCTATAACCTATCCCAAAAGCTTTAAGCATCTGTACAGTAGAACTGCAACCATTCTCCTCATCATACATCAAAATTAAAATTTTGAAAAACACAAATAACCAGTTCACTATTCCCACAAAGACGACAACAACAACAACCAAGTATTAGTCCTTTAATCATTTTAGGGTTAGTTATGAATTCTCAACAAACTAGTCAGGGTGTGTCACATGTATTCTTTTCCCTCATTCTATTCAATTAAAATCATATTCTTTGTTAATTTCTTAATCGACATACTTAATACTAATACTTAAGTTGAAAGAAAAAATGGCTACCTTAATAAGGCAACAAGAAATACTCCACCGACTATGCCCCATGTGAGTGGAGGGAGAGACCTTTTTCTGTCAGTGAACAAAATTATAGTGAGTACCTTAATAGAGACAAAACCAGGGCTAATTGTTGGAAGAGAGTTGAAACTTGAAACAGTTAAGTTCACCTGTAAAAGATGAGGCAAGATGAGAGAAGAAAAAAGATAGCTATGACATTAGAATATGTAACAAAGATGAAATCACTCATCCCTCCAGTCATAGCAGCTTTGCTAATAGTGTTTAAGCCCACATCCAAGCACTCCACAGTGATCATGATCAGTGTCACGCCCTTACCCTGCAACATTCTGCTTAATCTTGAGGTGCTATAACTTGGAGGAATGGAAATCTGAATCACATCAGCTAAAGCCTAAAACTCAATTCAGTAATGGGAGGAAGAGGAAGGCATAAAACTGATGGTTCTCTACCTCCTTCTAAGTCTCACGTTGTACACTGACATGCATTTTTTTTCTTTGATAACATGCTTTATTGATGAATGAAAACAAATATTGATAGCAAGATACAGACTATCCTATTCCTATACCTCAATTGGGTAATGGCAAATTTACAATCCTAAAGATAGAAGTGGGGGAGTGGGGACTACGGAGTATGGGATAGTCTTAACTTTAATCTATCCCCATATCCATTCTATTGGAACGTAACATCAATCACCATTTCCACTTGTACCACCACGTTACCTAAAAAAATTCAAACAATTTCAGGAGTAAATTCTTATTTAGTTTATGAAAAGTTTGTATAATATTTAACTCTTTTTTTAAGGAACAATTACATTTTTAGAGCCAAATAAATTAATAAAAATAAACTCCTCCGAACAAGGATAAAGGTTTTTTTTTTTAAGATGTCACGCCAAGTCCAGCTATATCGTGGACATAGGTGTTGAGTTAAATCACATAATTTATGCATCCTCTCTCTCTCTCTCTCTCTCTCTCTCTCTCTCTCTCTCACATGCATTCTAACAACAATCATCCATTAATAAAAATATATATTAGTTAGATCATATTACACATGATTTTAAATTTTTTTTTTTTTGGTAAATAGCCTTTTGTAATATTAAATTTTGAATTATATTTTCTCGGAACTATTTGTAGAAGAAAGGACACGTAAATATAGTTCGCTGTATTTTAAGTTTTTCATTTAAATTCAATCATCATCAATTCATCAAATAATTGTAACAGTTAATGTAATAGAAATAGTATTATCTTTTCAACTATAATTAATTTACTTCAAGGAACAGGATGGAAAGGCTAATATAAACTCAAAATATCTGTGATATTCTCTGGACAGCCATCATAAAGACTGTCGTACCCATCTTTATCTTATCTCCTTTATAATGACATTGATACTCGTACCATTAGGTGGTTATCCTATACTTATACATTGCAGATATTTCTTGGAGGATAGGGACAATTATTTGAGAAATCTCCATTAAATCTCAGCGGAGTCTTGATTCTTGTAAGTTGTAACATTGTAAGTTTTGTAATTAACGTTATTCTCTTTCACCATCTTCGTATTGTGTAGAATGTGATAGGGGTACCATTTTTCACCAATCGATTGCGAAAAACTAAAACAAAAGGAAAAACGTGTTATGTGTTGTCCTTGATGGATGGTATCATTGACTTGAAGTGGGGAGTGGGGACCTAGAAAGGAAGAAAACTTATATACAACAAGAAAAGCAACTCTTAAGGTAGTCCTAGAGCACTGTTTTGGGCCTTCACAAAAGGGGTGAGCTCCACACGCTGGTTCAACCATGAGGCCCACACTCTTTGTGTAAAATTTTCCCCAACAATAATGGCACAAATGGGACCGAGAAGAATCACGTCAACGAAGAATATAATCTCTAAAAGATTAAAATTTTATATTCCGTACCACAATCTCTTTGCCAATTTCCATTTCAAAAGACTATTTTATTTGAAATTTAAAATCATGTAGAAGAATTTTTTTTTTTTTTTTCTTTTGACAGAAATCATGTAGAAGTTGAATATGAATAACATATGCTAAATTTGTTTGTGACTTACATAATCGTTTCTGTTTGGGAACAGTTTATCTAGTATTTTGTTAAAAATATTGTAGATAAAAGGTAAAAACTAAATAAAATAAATAAGTGATTCACGTGCGATCTAGAAATAGTAGGAAAAATAAATAAAAATTAAATAAAATAAGTAAATGTTCATTTGAAACTGGCAAATAGTATAAAATAAAATAAATAATAAGTTGGCTTATAAGTACATCCCAAAGAAGCAAAATATCACATGATATTTTAAGTTTAACTTATTGCTTATAACTTCATGTTTGTCTGGCATCAGCTTATAAGTTCAGGTTTTAACTTTTAACTTTTATATATAACTTTTTAAAATCTCAATTTTTTCCATGTTCCCACTTTTTTTTTTAAAACCAAAATATAGATATACTTTAGCATATTTTGAGCAAAAGATTTTCAGTAAAAAACTAGATAAGCTGTTCTCAAGCTAATTATATGTTTGGCATCTAATACCCCCACTTTTAGATACAAATGGCAAAAAATTATTGATTCTAGTTGTAATTCCCTTTTTCTTTATTCTTAGATAATCATTTGTTTTCTCACTAAGGAAAGTGAAATATGGCAATACTAGCTTTTCGGATGTAACCATACCTTGTGTTAAACCAGAACCAGTGAACAAAAGGATAGCTAGAATAGCAGATTCTGAGTCATATTCTCCTTTCCTTTTTCTTTTTACTTTTTTGAAAAATATATTCTCCTTTCCTTCATCGTACTCTCAAATCTTTTGGAGCTTCATATTGGAGAGTGAGAAATAGGAAAAATAATAGGTCATTGTGACTTGAGAGACATTACATTAATTAATAAATAACTTACCAGTGGAATGACTACTTTACCCATGATTTAATTAGCTGTTTAGTTAGAATAAAATATATATTTTTGGGACAATTGGTCTTTTAAATTCTATCCTTTGTTGACACTTTATAATTTGTTATTGATTCAAGTAAAACGTATTGGAATGATGGTGTAGCTTGTAGGTTGCGTTGGTATTTTGGAGGCAAGTGTCCTCATGCTCTTTTTCTTGAGGTGATATCTCATGTAATGATGTAACATATGACCTACTTACATTAATTAACCTAGGGTACATATATGTGAATCCATAGTTTTTATTATTATTTTTAAATGTGAATATATATATATATATATATGTAGGAATAGTATGTGTTCTTTTTTCTTTTCTTTTTTAATTATTCGTAGATAGGAGATGAAATATTTAAAATTTTTTCATTAAAAACACTAAAAAAAATGTCAATTGAGTTATAAGGGTCACGACTATATAAAAGCTATTTTTATATAATAATAATTATAATGATACTTGTGGGGGAAAAAAACCCAAAACTACTTAATGGGCCCGGAACCCCCTGTTAAGGACTATTGTATTTCCGAGGATTAATAGGTGGTTGGGGCGGCCCATCTAAAGCAGGAAGCCCAGAAGCAGAAGGGGAGTGTCGTCCGAAGAGGTCACCATTGGTCCGAAGACGTCTTGCTCCTCGACTATGATGAGCCTTGATCAAACGAACGTGTGGAAGGTCCGACTAATCTTCCCAACGATCCCAACGGCAATGATAGGTCCTGGGTGGATCCGGAAATGATCAGAACTAAAAAATATCTAAAGGAAAAGCTGCTACCACCGCATTTAATGCGCTGCAACAACTTTTCTGGCCGCATTTATGTGGAGAAGACCCCTGAACAGTGCAACCTCAGCTACCGCCACTCACAAAGAACTAAAGTAGACACATGACGTGACATGCACTTGAGTAGATGCGTGGATGAAGAACAGGTGGACGATGGAGATGATAGGAAGGGATGCTATATAAAGAAGAAGAGTCCCTGATAATGGGGAATGGGAGAAGAAAAAGAGAAAGAGAGAGAAAAGCTTTAATGTAGCTGTGAATGTTGTAATCACTGTTCATTCAATAAAACGCCTCTTCGGACATTCATTCATGGAGTTATCTAAGCCTCAGTTCATGTTATCATCACTGCACGTAACCTAGTCAACTGTTCTGTGCTTCATAACCAGCCCAGCTCTTTCTCCCACTCTCTACAAATTCATTGTTCTGGGTTCGTTGGGCCTTTAACCCATATCCTTAGGGCTTGGGCAACAAAAATTGACCCTACAATTGGCGTCATCTGTGGGAAGAGCTTGCGCAGGGGTGGAGACAACAGTAGGTGATGGCTGAACACGGTGAACAAGAAGCGGAGTCTAGGGCACCTCAGCACGAGGACCCTTCCCTTAACCTGGAGCGAAGACAGGACCGCGAGGGTAGCGTGCACACCGTATCCCCTGGTCAGAGCCAGTCACATGGCGGAAGCTACATGTCCCATGTAGAGAAGAACCGAGATTTGCAGCGGGAGGTTGAAAAGCTAAAAAGGGAGTTACGCCATGTAAAGAGGAAACAGGCTCCCTCGTATTCTGATGAGGACCCTGATGATGAGCCGGACGTCACTTATCAACCCAAATCTAGGACACCGGCCAGCGAGACCTATACCTACGAACAGGAGTCTCCTCACAAAGGGCAACGCAGAAGTCCATCACGTGGAGACGTCGGAAGCGACGACATGAGTAAGGCTCTAAACCAGATTTCCAGGTCACCCTTCATGTGCAGGATCGAAGAGGCTAGACTTCCTCGGCGCTTTAACCAACCAACGTTCACCATCTACAATGGCAAAACAGACCCCGTGGAACACGTGAGTCATTTTAACCAAATGATGGCTGTCTACTCCAGGGACGAAGCGCTGATGTGCAAGGTTTTCCCTTCCAATCTTGGGCCAGTTGCCATGAGGTGGTTCGATGGGCTAAGCCCAAATTCCATCAGCTCCTTCAAAGAGCTCACCCAAGCATTTGGTTCACGATTTGTTACATGCCGAAGAGTAGCCTGACCTCTATCCTCTCTGCTGTCTTTGACCATGAAGGAAGGAGAATCCCTGAAGGTGTATTCGGATAGATATTGGGAAATGTTTAACGACATGGAGGACAATTTTGACGCAATGGCCCTGGAAACGTTTAAGCTCGGCCTCCCTACCGATCACGGTTTAAGGACATCCCTGTCTGGTAAACCCGTTACTAGCATTCGCCAGCTAATGGACCGCATTGAGAAGTACAAAAGAGTTGAAGAAGACCAACAACAAGGGAAAGGCAAGGAGAAGGTTATCCCCCTGGAAAGGAGGGATTTCAGGTCGGATCGATACACCAGCAGCAAGCCGAGGAGAGACTTTCCTGCGCAGTCAGGAACAGCCAATCCCCAGACCATCAACACCGTATTCAGAGACCCAGTCCACCAAGTTTTGGAAAAGGTCAAGAACGAGCTGTTCTTCAAGTGGCCGAACAAGATGGCAGGGAATCCTGACAGACGTAATTGCAATCTCTACTGCCAATACCACCAGGATCATGGGCACACGACTGAGGATTGCAGGGACTTGTGGATTCATCTGGAACAACTAGTCAGCAAGGGAAAATTGCGACATCTCCTACATCACACCAATGGCCGAGGAGGTCCGATGAGCACGTAAAAGACCTGGAAAGCACCTTCGAAGTTCTCAGGTAGTACAAGCTACGCTTGAACGCTGCTAAGTGCTCGTTTGGCGTGGGGTCAGGCAAGTTTCTGGGATATATGGTGACTCACAAGGGAATTGAGGTCAACCCTGACCAGATAAGGGTCATTAATGAGTTACAACCTCCTCGGAACCCCAAGGAGGTTCAGAAACTGACGGGGATGACGGCAGCCCTAAATCGATTTATCTCTCGATCGGCAGATAGGTGCCGACCTTTCTTTTCCTTGATTAACAAGTGGAAAGGGTTCGAGTGGACGGAGGAGTGTGCTGTGGCCTTCCAACAGTTGAAAGATTATCTAGCTCGACCACCAATCATGTCCAGCCCTGAGCCCGACGAGGTCTTGTTTGCGTATATCGCGGTAGCCATCCATGCTGTATGCTTGGTCCTGATCCGAGCAGATGGCGGTGTGCAGAAACCCGTTTATTGTGTAAGCAAGTCGCTTCATGAAGCCGAGGTCCGTTATTTACCTTTGGAAAAGGCTATTTTAGCAGTGGTGCATGGCACACGAAAGCTCCCACATTATTTTCAAGCCCATATAGTCATCGTCCTCACCCAGCTTCCGCTCAGGGCTATACTCCGAAGTGCAGACTACACTGGGAGAATTGCAAAATGGGGGACGATCCTAGGGGCTTTTGACATCAAGTATATGCCACGTACCTCGGTCAAGGGCCAGGTGCTTGCTGATTTGGTAGCCGAGTTCATAGAGCCCCGACTAGAAGAGGTGAAGCTGACATCGGACATGGATGAAAAATCGGTTGGCATGATTTCTCAACAAGAGCCCTCCCTTTGGGAGGCGTACGTGGATGGTGCTGCAAATCAGAGAGACTCCGGAGTGGGGCTAGTGCTGATATCCCCCGAAGGAATCGTTATTGAAAAAGCACTAAGGTTGGGCTTCTCGGCGACGAATAATGAGGCGGAATACGAAGCCCTATTGATGGGGATGAGTAAGGTCCAAAGGATGGGAGGAAAGGTAGTAAAAGTATTCTCGGACTCAAGGCTAGTTGTGGGTCAAGTCCAGGGAGAGTTTGAGGCAAAGGATGAAAGAATGCAGGGATACCTGAGCCGAGTTAAACATCTGCAGTCAGGGTTCGAGTCTTTCAACTTGCTGCATATTCCTAGGAGTGGCAACTCGCACGCCGACTCTTTGGCCACTCTAGCCACCTCTTCGGCACAAGATTTGCCGAGAGTTATCCTCGTTGAGGACCTGCATAAGCCTACCGAAGTAGGAAAAGGAGTAATCCAAGTACATCAGGTCAGGGCTGGACCCAGTTGGATGGACCCGCTGGTCAAGTTTCTGAAGGAAGATATCCTGCCCGAAGAGAAGGGAGAAGCCGATAAAATTCGGAGGAAGGCAGCCAGGTTCTGGTTGTCCGAGGATCAGAAACTATACAAACGTTCCTATTCAGGGCCGTATTTGTTGTGAGTGCATCCTGAAAAGGCTGAGCTGTTATTAGATGAACTGCATGAAGGAATCTGTGGAAGCAACACTGGAGGAAGATCCTTGGCTCACCGAGCCATTACTCAAGGTTATTGGTGGCCGAACATGCAAAGGGAAGTCCTGGATTATGCCAAAAAATGTGATCAGTGTCAGCGGTTTGCCCCGCACATTCATCAGCCAGGGGGGACTCTCAACCCGCTATCCAGCCCATGGCCTTTCGCCCAATGGGGCTTGGATATCGTGGGACCATTCCCTAAGACTGCAGGAAACAAGAAATATCTGCTAGTCGGCACGGATTACTTCACCAAGTGGGTCGAAGCAGAGCCTCTTGCGAATATCTGAGACGTAGACGTGCAAAAGTTTGTGTGGAAGAATATAGTTACTCGATTCGGAGTCCTATATGTTCTCATCTCGGACAATGGCCTGCAGTTTGATAGCAAAGTATTTAGGAGCTATTGTAGCGAGCTGGGAATCATAAATAGGTACTCCACCCCAGCTTACCCCCAGGGTAATGGCCAGGCTGAAGCTGTCAACAAGGTCATTGTGAATGGCTTGAAAAAGAGATTAGATGACGTGAAGGGTAAACGGGTAGAAGAATTACCACATGTACTTTGAGCTTACAGAACCACTCCACGCAGGTCTACTGGAAAGACCCCCTTCTCAATGACATACGGGGTTGAAGCTGTCATACCTTTGGAAACTGGATTCCCGACATTGAGAACTAGCTCGTTTAGTCCGGCGGGTAACGACGAGCTGCTAGAGAAGAGCTTGGATCTCATCGATGAAAGGAGGGAAAGTGCAATGGTCCGATTAGCACATTACCAACAAAAACTTAGACAGGGCTACGATGCCAACGTAAGGCTCAGGCCTCTGGAACCTGGCGATCTCGTACTAAGAAAGGTGGTTGGCACTGCAAAGAACCCAGTGTGGGGAAAGCTAGGGCCTAATTGGGAAGGACCATATCGTATTACTTCAGGAGCTGGCATTGGGGCATACTTCTTTGAGGACCTAAACAATCACGTGATATCACGCCCGTGGAATGTAAATAACCTCAAAAGGTATTATTATTAATCAAACTCTTCTTTTAATCAGAATATCGATCTGTTACAATTCCTTTAAGTGTTTAAACTTAAATCCATTCATGCCTGTAGTCCTCGGACCAGATGATTTGGGTTAGTTAACACTATGTTACGATTCCTTTAAGTGTTTAAACTTAAATCCAGTCATGCCTGTAGTCCTCGGACCAGATGATTTGGGTTAGTTAACACTATGTTACGATTCCTTCAAGTGTTTAAACTTAAATCCATTCATGCCTGTAGTCCTCGGACCAGATGATTTGGGTTAGTTAACACTATGTTACGATTCCTTCAAGTGTTTAAACTTAAATCCATTCATGCCTGTAGTCCTCGGACCAGATGATTTGGGTTAGTTAACACTATGTTATGATTCCTTCAAGTGTTTAAACTTAAATCCATTCATGCTTGTAATCCTCGGACCAGATGATTTGGGTTAGTTAACACTATGTTACGATTCCTTCAAGTGTTTAAACTTAAATCCACTCATGCCTGTAGTCCTCGGACCAGATGATTTGGGTTAGTTAACAATATGTTACGATTCCTTTAAGTGTTTAAACTTAAATCCAGTCATGCTTGTAGTCCTCGGACCAGATGATTTGGGTTAGTTAACACTATGTTACGATTTCTTCAAGTGTTTAAACTTAAATCCACTCATGCCTGTAGTCCTCGGACCAGATGATTTGGGTTAGTTAACACTATGTTACGATTCCTTTAAGTGTTTAAACTTAAATCCAGTCATGCCTGTAGTCCTCAGACCAGATGATTTGGGTTAGTTAACACTATGTTACGATTCCTTCAAGTGTTTAAACTTAAATCCATTCATGCCTGTAGTCCTCGGACCAGATGATTTGGGTTAGTTAACACTTACAATGCTAAGGAATAAGTGTTTAAACTTAAATCCATTCATGCCTGTAATCCTCGGACCAGATGATTTGGGTTAGTTAACACTATGTTACGATTCCTTTAAGTGTTTAAACTTAAATCCATTCATGCCTGTAGTCCTCGGACCAGATGATTTGGGTTAGTTAACACTATGTTACGATTCCTTTAAGTGTTTAAACTTAAATCCATTCATGCCTGTAGTCCTCGGACCAGATGATTTGGGTTAGTTAACACCATGTTACGATTCCTTTAAGTGTTTAAACTTAAATCGATTCATGCCTGTAATCCTCGGACCAGATGATATGGGATTAGTTAGCACTATTACAATTGCATTGAATTTTTAAACTTAAGTCTTTTAAGTAAACACTCTATCACAGCTCTTATACATTCTGCCCCTTTTCTAACACCAATCTTAGTCATGCGAGTTGTTAACATGATATCAGGATCACAATAAAGTTAAGGCACAGAGCTTTAATAGTAATAGTGAGTCATATTACATAGTAAAACAAATGAATACAAAGGAAAAACTGCTTCATTAGTCAGGAAAATAGCTTACAAATCTCTTACAAAAAGAAAAACACAAAGAAAGGGGAGGCCCTATGTGTCTACTCTTGAGCTGGAGGAACCAACGGTCAGCAACCTGGCCTGTCTGAACAGCAGCTCCTGGGGCTTGGCTCTGGGACTCAGCAGGAGTCTTCTCTTCGTCCAACCCTTGACCTTTGTCTTTGGCTGGTTCAACTGGCAGACCAGCCTTTCGGGGTGCATCAAGGGCGGATGGGGAAGCCACACTGACTAAGCTTTGCTCCGTAGACTCCAAAAGCTGGGGAGCAGGAGGAGAGTCAGTCTCTGGGAGCTCTCGGATGTCTGGATGGTAGAATATGCCCCCAGGTAGCCTCAGGGGAGAGTCCGAAGGGACCCTAGCAACGTCTAGTGCCTTTTGCCAGGTTACGTCGCAGTACTCGCGAGCAACCAGAGCGAATTGCTCCATAAGCTGCTTTCCAGTCTCGTCCACTCCTAGCTGATATGCAGCTTTCCTCTCAGCTTCAACTGACTCCTTGGCCAGTTGAACTGCCTGCTCAGCTGCTCGGGCGCCCTTCTAGGCTTTCTGGAGTTCAGCCCTGAGACCCTTCACCAGTTCCCTTTCGGTCGCCAGGTTGGTCTCTGACGCGTGCAATTGTTTGCGCTGCTCCTCGGCCTGCGTCTCGGTGGTTTGAAGGCCGGCCTTATGGTTGTCCCTTTCCCGGGTCATGGCCTTAAGCTGCTCGGATGTGCGAGCATAATCATCCTTCAACAGACCAAGAGCCTTCTCTGCCTCGGATTGGGACTGGGCTGCTACTTGGGCCTCGAGGGAAGACTTTTTGTTCCATTCCTCAGCCACGTAGATCTGCTGAGTAATCTGCATGACCACATTTTCAGCACAAGATGAAGAAAGGAAGCAATGCAAGTTAAAAATGGAACCTAAATTAAGAGAGCAAGTTCATTTACCATGGCCATGTCCCTCTTAAGGGATAAGAAGAGCTCCTGCTGGCTGAAGCGCCTGAAGGACTCCATATCATGAGGGAGGAGGAGTGGCTGCTGCAGGGCTTCAGCAACGTATCCCGCCCTTCCCCCATCATAGTTCCTGAGGGATGTATCCTAAAGAATGGGGGCGCCATCCAGCTCAAGCCTTGGGGACCATATGCGAGGCCCTGCCCCTCGGCGGACCTCGGCCGCAACGTTTTCGTCGCGGTTCTCAGTGGAAGAGGCCCTCTTGCCTCTGTCCCTTGCCGTCCTTTGCTGCTTGCTCACCTTGGGTGGCACCCCCACCTCCCTCTCTTCGGGCTCATGGGGCCTCTTCTTCTGAAGGTTCGGCATGGTTTTCAAGCCGACTCCAGGAGCCGCGGGAGGCGCTGGAGGCTGGATCTCTGCTGGTTGGGAGGTCGCAGCACCTTTCTGCTCGGCCTTTTTGCCTCTATTCTTCATCAAGAGTTTCAAATCTGCCATGTCTTCGTCCGAAGAGTCGTCGGGAAGGGCAGTTACTAGAAACTGGTGGACACTGGAATGCCTGTCACCTCCTTCCTCGGCGTCCGAGGCCTCTACTACTTGATTCGCCCCTGAAGCCTCCCCTCCGAAGTGGAACTTGTCTATTTGTTCTTCTAGCGAGGAGGTGGAGGAGCTAACCTTTTCACCCTCAACCTCTAGTCCGAGGGGAACTTGTTGTAGTGGCTGGACAAGAGGAGGTATAGCCCGGGGGTTTGGATGTGGTACTGGTGGGAGGTCGTGCAGTGTCAAAAAGCCCCTGAACGAAACGTCAATACGGTTAAGACGTTCGTCCCCCTGGACTATCGCATTGCCGACCGGTTGGAGGTCTTTTCGCCTCGCTTTGTACCCTAGGATGAGGGGAGCCATTCGGAGTTGTCCGTCCTCGCTTACGAAGATCTCGGACCGTAGCAAATAGTTGAGCGCGGCAAAGTTAGTGAGGCTGAGCCGAGGAGATATATTTCTTCTATCTGTTACAAGTCACAGCAGAGCTTTATTAGAAACCGGAAAGCAGCAATACAAGAAGAATAAAAAACCGTTAAAAAGTGAAGGTCCTGAGCCTATGGTTAGTGTGCCTAAGTCTAACGGGTCCCACTTGGCTCTCCTGTTCTGGTCGGACAGTGAGGACCGTCATACCACGCGCTCGAGATGATCACGTAGTCATCCTTCATCCCTTTATTGGATTTGGGGAGGCAGGAAATGAGCCTAACAATGTCAGACTGGGACTTCAAATAATATCCCGCCCCTTGCTGGCTGTGAAACTCATACATGTGCATCACGTCGTGCCAAGTGAGCCCCAATCCCAAGTGGCAGTTAAGGTCCTCAATGGCCCCTAAGATCCTAAACATGTTAGGCGCGCACTGCCAAGGTATGATCCTATGGTTTATAAGATAACTAGTGGTGATAGGGCCCATAGGAATCGTCATCCCCCCTTCTAGGAAGGCGATGAGAGGGATCACAACCTCCCCCGTTTCCCGATCAGTCAGTATTTTCTTCGAAGGGCAATACTTCACCCCCACGTTTGGAGGTATGCGGTATGTGGCCCTGAACTTTTCCAACTGGGCGGGGCTGTCTACTAGATACTCTAGTTTACCCATCACTCAACGGAAAAACAGAGGCACAACGTAGCAGTGAGGAAATGGTAGCCCAAACTGAAAAATAGACGGCCGAAGAGAAAACTAAAGGATTGAGATGGTGAAAACTTATAGGAACGGGGCTAGAGACTGATCTCTGAACTCGCAGAAGGATTCCTAAGGACTCTGGGAAGAAGCAAAATCGGCGATTGGAAGAGCTCTGAGCGTTTGTGTGCTTGTTCTTGTGGGATGATTTGAAAGTTGCAAAGTGAGGAGAAATGTCCACCTCTGGGATTTTATACGAGGTCAAACGAAAGGGCAGAAGTTATTTTGCCAAAATCCCGAGGAAGAACCCCGTCCGTTGGATCAATAGCCCACCGTTGGATGCAACGGACAGGGCGCCTCATGGCGTAATTAATGCAGCGCTTCGGGAATCAGGAAAACAACGGCAGTAATGATGGAACGCGCGCATCTATGCCTACACGCGTGCCAGGCCGGACTTTTGTCCGTTCCTAAGCTTCTACCCCGTAACAAGTCAAAATCCCATTTTTTCCCTTCGGATGCGAAGGAAAAATTAAGATTTTGAGGGGCTATTGTAGGGGGAAAAAGCCCAAAACTACTTAATGGGCCCGAAACCCCCTGTTAAGGACTATTGTATTTCTGAGGATTAACAAGTAGTTGGGGCGGCCCATCTAAAAGCAGGAAGCCCAGAAGCGGAAGGGGAGTGTCGTCCGAAGAGGTCATCATTGGTCCGAGGATGTCTTGCTCCTCTTCTATGATGAGCCTTGATCAAACGAACGTGTGGAAGGTCCGACTAATCTTCCCAACGATCCCAACGGTAATGATAGGTCCTGGGTGGATCCGGAAATGATCAGAACTAAAAAATATCTAAAGGAAAAGCTGCTACCATCGCATTTAATGCGCTGCAACAGCTTTTCTGGCCGCATTTATGTGGAGAAGACCCCTGAACAGTGCAACCTCAGCTACCGCCACTCACAAAGAACTAAAGTAGACACATGACGTGACATGTACTTGAGTAGATGCGTGGATGAAGAACAGGTGGACGATGGAGATGATAGGAAGGGATGCTATATAAAGAAGAAGGGTCCCTGATAATGGGGGATCGGAGAGAGAGAGAGAAAGAGAGAGAAAGGCCTTACTGTAGCTCTGAATGTTGTAATCACTGTTCATTCAATAAAACGCCTCTTCGGACATTCATTCATGGAGTTATCTAAGCTTCGGTTCATGTTATCATCACTGCACGTAACCTAGCCAACTGTTCTGTGCTTCATAACCAACCCAGCTCTTTCGCCCACTCTCTACAAATTCATTGTTCTGGGTTCGTTGGGCCTTTGACCCATATCTTTTGGGCTTGGGCAACAAAAACTGACCCTACAAATACTTTTACATAACAATTTGAAGAATAGACTAAATAGTTATATAATTTCATTGAACTTTGAAAAGAATTGTGATAGAAAGCATCTGGTACCTAGTGTCTTGATAAACCCGAAATTTTGTAAATTGAACTGTCATTTTAATAAGTATACTATGGATTATAAATATAGGTTATATAGTAAATTCTAAGAAAGCTTTTAATCTGAAGAATTTATTTGGAATTTCTACTTCTTGTAACCTTTGATTTATGCCTGTTTTCCTTGTGGGTTAACTCATATGAAATATGAAACCAAAACTTATAAAATTCAGCTTTGAAAAGTGTGAAAATATTAATTTTCATGTGTTGGTTGAAGCTGAGTCCTTGTCTTAAGTTTTAAGTATAACCCCAACTGACTATAAGAAATTGTATTGCAATGACTAAGTTCAATGTTACCTTATGGCTGCCCAGCCCTATAGTTAATTAAAATTGACTTGTTAATACTATGCTTTTTATTTAGAAAATGTCATTTTAGAACAATTCATTTAGCTTTCATTTGGTAGACAATCTGTAAAACCTAATGAAGTCTTAAACCCTTGCATTTGAATTGAATGTGTTTCCTTCATTATACTATTGGAATATAAACACGAATATAATGATTTTTCCTTGGTTATGTGAATCATGTTATTTGATATATGTATCTTTTGTTATGGGAACCTATTGAGGTGGGATTAGGGTTTAGGTTTTAAGATGTATCTATAAGTCAATGCCTATGTTAGAATTAATAGTAACAAGTTTTGATAATTGATTTAGGTGTTACTAGTACTCAAGTCTGAGCTCCTTCGACTTTAGGCTCTCAATTCCTTTGCTTTTTGGTAAGGGGTTAAGTGATATAGGCATTTGATAAGTCATGAGGTTATTTTAAAAAGATTAGTAAGAATTAAAAGGTTTTGAATAGAGATATTACATACAATCATGCTCTAGACACAAATATGTTCGTGATGCTTACAAAATCTAAAGCATATGATTGAAGCATATTGATGCTATTACTTATTTCACAAACATGACATTCAAATAAAATAATGGAAATGCAATAATTATGAAATGTTATGTAAAAGTAAGAATTTCAATATGATATATAAGTATGAAATGTTTTCGGGTAATGTCCTTTGGTATGATTTGAACTCAGCCAGTAGAGGGGTTAAATTACTGGCATTCCATGAAAAATGTTATGTGATTGGCCATCAAAAGTAGTGAGGACTCTGTTGTACCCGCCCTTGTTAGGAACAGCCAACTTGTGAAGGATGCCAACCGAACCCCATGGTTGATGATCTGTGTTATGATATGATCTCGAGAATCCCTGGCATTGTAGAGAATGCTGGATGCCTAGTACAATGTGCTGGAAGCCTCTCAAATCTGTACAGACTTATCAAATATAGACTAACCAATATATATATATATATATATACACATATTATTTATGAACATCTATGTTATTTTATGATCATGAGAGAATGATTCCATTGAAATGCATTATGAGCATAATGAAAAGTTAAAAGCTCTCATGAAAAGAAGTTGTTTCTACTGAAAAGAAAAGTTTTTTTTTTTTTTTTTTTTTTTTTTTTTTTTTTTTTTTTTTTTTTTTTTTTTTTTTTTTTATTTTAATTTCTGGATTTTTTTTTAAATTAATATTTTTTAGGAAATAAATAATAAAATAAAAATAAAAATTTTAATTAAGGGCAAAATGATAACCGCAAGAGTTGAGTTAAAATGACCGATGTCAAAATAAGTTTTGAAATATAGCCTTTACTATTATTATTTATTTATTTAAAAGCTAACCATTCCACCACTTCTCCAGGTTTACTCCTCTTTTCACGCTGCCCCTCGTCCCTTCACCTCTTCTCTCAGTCTTGCTCTCTCTGTTCGTAGCCTCTGCTGGCTCAAGTCTTGGCTTCTAAAGCTTGGTACGTTCTTGTAATCCTATTTGGTTCTGGAGAACATGTTTGTTTCAGGTTTCACATGATTTTGTTTCTCTCTTTTCGTAGTCAAGTCAAGCTGCTGATAATGAATGTTACATTAATAGAACGAGAAAATTAGGTGGTTAGAAAATCTGCAATCAACATTCGACAAAAGTGTATATTACCTCTGTTTTGCTGCTTAGGTATTACATGAGAGGACAAAGCTTTTTGGGTTTAACCATCTTTTTGGTTTGCAATTGTGGATTACTTTGTAGGTTTTGTTATATGTGTGTGTGTGTGTGTGTGTATCAATTCTTGGGGTGTGCCTCTGTTTTGTTTTTCATGAGTATCATACTATGATCTCCCTCATTTGTGGGAAGATCATTTATTTTCTTTATATTATTTATCTGTTCTTTAAAGTGAACTCCACATGCTTGACAAATGTCCGAGTTGAATTTTATGGATAATTTAAATAGGTTGGATAAAGATCCTGCATTGGGTGCAGCTTATCTGCATGTAGCCATTTGAATGATGGGAATATGAGGTATTTCTCCTCCTGAAGTCCCATTTAGTTGGTGAGGAGGAAGCATTCCTAGGATGGACTATTGTAACCGTAGATGATTAATAGGTTGTGGGATGTAATGATAGTGATGGGCTATTGGGGAAACTCAACTTTTGGAACTTAAAAAGCTTTTAGCCAATGGGTTTTTTTTTAGCCCCAATAAGTAGTAGTTATTATAGCATCTTCCCTATAAATAGGATTAAGCTTCAACTTGGGTTGGTGATTTCCCTTTGCCTTTTTTAAACTTAAAATTTTCTATCTTAAATGGGGTACAAGTTTTCTTTTCTGCAATCAAACTTGCAGTGTTGGGTAGGAAATAAACTTATAAAAAAAAAAGTGTTGGGTAGGAAATAAAAGTTTTGAGAATCAAGTCCAATAGATGCAAGAACCCAGAATAAGGTTTGCTCTAAAATTTCTTATGCAATTTTCAAATTAAATATGGCCTCTTATTTGAAGATATGAGAGTTGAAACCTTCAACCTATAAATTAGTTTCATGAGTGCCACCACATTCATTTTCCATTCACCAATTATCATAATCTTAGTTTGCTTATTGCAATATGAGGACATAATGTCTTCTAGATTTACTCTCCTGGGCCTATATTCATTAACTAATTTGAAGAAGTTTTTCGTCCATCTTTCGTATCATTACCACTGTATCCTTACACATAATGATGATGATTTGAACCTTTTTCACTAATTTCATATAAAAAAGATTGTTCAAAGTGCCTAAATGTAAGAACTTTTGTAGTCACAACTGGTTAGGTAGATGTCATAGGCTTAATTTTAAGAGGTCACTATATTAAGAGCACTTATATGTTTATACTGTGTAGTATTTTTCTTTTGTCTTCTAAAATTATTAGTACTTATCAAAGCAAATGTAAGAGCACTTTTATAGTAATGGATTTAACCATATATGAATTGCATTTGTGTATCCTAAGTTTTTTGTTATCATTTTCAAGTCATAGTACCTTCAAGTAAACTAAATAGTTTTAATATTTATATAACTATCCCATGGGCATTGGAGCAATGATTTATGGAGGGCTGTCCCTCATTGTGTCCTATGGTGTATTTGGTGAGAATGGAACTCAAGATGTTTTGAAGGGAAGGAATGGTCTATTTTGGATCTTAAATCTCTCCTTTTTCATACCTTGCTAGAGTGGAGTTTGTCCTTTAATCTTTTTCCTTGTTCTAATTTTTTAGAAATGCTTGATCTTTGTAATTTAAGTGTTTGATGTACTTTTTTTCATGCATACCCCCGGTGTACCTGGTTTTTCTCTTTTAAAATTTAATACAAGTTATTTATCAAAAAAAAAAAAAAAAAAAAAAATGTTTGATGTACTTTTTTTCATGCATACCCCCGGTGTACCTGGTTTTTCTCTTTTAAAATTTAATACAAGTTATTTATCAAAAAAAAAAAAAAAAAACTATCCCGTGCATCGCATGGGTTAGTGACTAGTTTAATCAATTTTGTTTAACCTTCCTTTGTACCCGTGCCTTTAATCTCATATTCTTCTGTTATTCCCCCGAACTCCATCCTTCATCACGATGTAGTGGTGGCATACCAGAGCTGGTTTCAAACAAACCCAGTAACTGTAACTGTAGGAAACTAAGTAAACTAAACGTGCATATTTGGTTTACTATTATTCATGAATCCTTATTTCTTATTTCTTTTTCAATTTTTTAGTTTTTACATACTCCGTTAGTTTAGTTTATATCTATATACCCTATGAATGCTCATATTTAGTTAAATATCACCTGTTCTCAAATACATATGAAATCGTACTATGCATAGCTGCTAGATAAAGTTTATAATAATGTATTTTGTTATTCTTTCTTTTTGTTTGTTTGTCAAAGAAAATTCGGTTTGCATATTTTGATTACATGAATTCTATTTTGGAATTCCATAGAAAGTTGGATGTGGAGTGTTTTGAAAAGTGGTTTGCTAAAATACTAAATGTAGGTTCTCATTGTTAAAATTTGAGAAAGTATATACATGACCCATATTATACAAACCCTTTTGCCACCCCTAATCCCATGCGGGTTATTTTACAGCTACCACCAACCACCCTCTTAGGCCAATCACCACTGTACAATAAGGTAATTATTCTTTTTGTCTCTTAAAAAACATAGACGTTTTCAATTTGAGGGCTTATGTATTGTGGTAATTATTAATTAGTGTTTATATTTGGCCTTTGTAATGGCTTTTTCTCTGCCTCTCACTTATGGTTGTGCTTTTTTATATGTAGAGACTGATTTTTTTTTAATTGAGAATGGAAGAAGACAAGAATTTTAAGGATTTGGGAATATGCGAACAATTGGCTGAGGCTTGTGATAATTTGGGATGGAAAATTCCAACAAAGATACAGGCCGAAGCAATTCCTCACGCACTTGAAGGTTCATTCTCTCTTTTGTATTCTCTTATTTACTATTTAAGAGGCTTTCTCAGTTTGAATTCCTCAATTTTGATGCTCAAAATATCCTCAAATTTATTAGTTTGTAAAGCTTAAATAGTAGGGTTAGACATGTAAAATTACTAATTTAAAAAGTTCTAAATTTTAGATAAATTTGAAAAAACATTGCCTGCAAAATAGGAACACTCCCCCTAACCCACTTATTCTAACACACGTTTCTAATATTTTATTCTAAAAAAAATAAAAAAACCTCATGTTCAGTTAAAAAAAAAAAAAACACTAGTAAATAGAGATTAAGAGTAGTTTAAATTGTTTCTATATATTAAAAAAATTCAAAAAGTTAGTTATTGTCTTTTTTACTTCTAAAAATACCCTTAATTTAATAAAACTTATCTTTATCTCTAAATCATAGGAAATGGGTTAAAATCTTAAATTGATAAAAATTAGAAACAAAAAACTAATGAAAAAAGCCCACATTCTATAAAAAAATTATCTACCACATCCCTATTTTGAACCCAAAAAAAAAAAAAAAAAAAAAAATCCCACGTTTTATCCAAAAAAACCTACCCCGGGCACCTCTTTTTTTTTTTTTTTCCCAAATTCAAAGTTTATAAACAGTACAAGTTTTAGATAACTTCATGTTTAAAAACTCAAGTAAAATATGCTAAAATTTCAGATAAAACTACCACTCCCACAATCACTCCCACAGTCACAAGTTATCTCTATATATTAAGATCTTTATATATTAAGAGAATTCAGAAAGTTAGTTACCTTCATTTTACAATGACTAAAATACCACTAAAATTTATTAAGCACTACTCTAAACAAAAAATAATTGAGTCTATAAAAGTAATTTGAACTAAATATATTTAAGAGATATTTAATTAATTTTTTTTTAAACCCTAACATGTTTGAATTCCATTCCCCATATTTTACTCCTAACAAAGTGCTTGAATACCACTCCCCACGTTTTACTCCTAACAAATTGCTTTACCCTCAAATTTAAAATTTTAAACTACTCTTTAACTTCTTCTTATGAACAACTGTTATTAACTTCTTTTAGTTATCCGGGTTTTGCTTTTAGTTTCACATTATACTCCTCCCCCTTCTCCTTCATCTTCTTCCTCTTTTTTTATTTTTATTTTTTATTATTTATTTATTTTTATTTTTATTTTAAAAAGGCTATAAATTAGGCGAAGACGCATTTGGTAGTTTCATGATAGCTTGAAGAGAATTTTTCAAAGGTAGAGATTCTCAAGAGTATAACATAACATTAAATGTCTCTCAAACATGTATTTGTGATAATGAGATGTTACTTTCACAACCATGCTCTTCATATCATGCTTCATCATTATCTTACCAACAACCAATTAACACCTATTTCGTGAAATTCTGACTTCACAATATGTATTTGTTTGTCTATTACTACATGATAATTTCTATTTGTTTGTACTTATTTATCTTCTTTGACGTCAAGCTTTTCTTTCTTTTTTCTTTTTTTCTTTTATTTTTAATTTAACAATTTCGCATGTAATTTTTTGAGAAAAATATGACAAATGGGATCTTTTAATGGCTGTCTAGAAATTTCTTTCATTCTCCTTTTTTTTTTTTTTTTTTTTTTTGCTTCGGAATGATGTTGTTTCAAAATGTCTTACAAGATTAACACAAAGTTTCNATTGTCACACTGTTCTCCTTTTATTCTTGTAGTGTATTCATTTATTTGATTCTATTTTGGTTTTTCTATTTTAGGAAAAGACTTGATTGGACTTGCACAAACGGGTTCTGGTAAAACTGGAGCGTTTGCTCTTCCCATTTTGCAATCACTTTTAGAATCTCCACAAGCATTCTTTGCTTGTGTGCTGTCCCCAACAAGGTTTGATATTTGATCCTTGGTTGATTGATGTTTTTTGTTTTTTATTTTTATAATAATTTTTTGTTCTATGTTCTAGGAAGGGTGTTTGAGTCTATACTACTATTTAAGAGGCTTTCTCAGTTTGAATTCCTCAATTTTGATGCTCAAAATATCCTCAAATTTATTAGTTTGTAAAGCTTAAATAGTAGGGTTAGACATGTAAAATTACTAATTTAAAAAGTTCTAAATTTTAGATAAATTTGAAAAAACATTGCCTGCAAAATAGGAACACTCCCCCTAACCCACTTATTCTAACACACGTTTCTAATATTTTATTCTAAAAAAAATAAAAAAACCTCATGTTCAGTTAAAAAAAAAAAAAACACTAGTAAATAGAGATTAAGAGTAGTTTAAATTGTTTCTATATATTAAAAAAATTCAAAAAGTTAGTTATTGTCTTTTTTACTTCTAAAAATACCCTTAATTTAATAAACTTATCTTTATCTCTAAATCATAGGAAATGGGTTAAAATCTTAAATTGATAAAAATTAGAAACAAAAAACCTAATGAAAAAAGCCCACATTCTATAAAAAAATTATCTACCACATCCCTATTTTGAACCCAAAAAAAAAAAAAAAAAAAAAAATCCCACGTTTTATCCAAAAAAACCTACCCCGGCACCTCTTTTTTTTTTTTTTCCCAAATTCAAAGTTTATAAACAGTACAAGTTTTAGATAACTTCATGTTTAAAAACTCAAGTAAAATATGCTAAAATTTCAGATAAAACTACCACTCCCACAATCACTCCCACAGTCACAAGTTATCTCTATATATTAAGATCTTTATATATTAAGAGAATTCAGAAAGTTAGTTACCTTCATTTTACAATGACTAAAATACCACTAAAATTTATTAAGCACTACTCTAAACAAAAAATAATTGAGTCTATAAAAGTAATTTGAACTAAATATATTTAAGAGATATTTAATTAAAATTTTTTTTTAAACCCTAACATGTTTGAATTCCATTCCCCATATTTTACTCCTAACAAAGTGCTTGAATACCACTCCCCACGTTTTACTCCTAACAAATTGCTTTACCCTCAAATTTAAAATTTTAAACTACTCTTTAACTTCTTCTTATGAACAACTGTTATTAACTTCTTTTAGTTATCCGGGTTTTGCTTTTAGTTTCACATTATACTCCTCCCCCTTCTCCTTCATCTTCTTCCTCTTTTTTTATTTTTATTTTTTATTATTTATTTATTTTTATTTTTATTTTAAAAAGGCTATAAATTAGGCGAAGACGCATTTGGTAGTTTCATGATAGCTTGAAGAGAATTTTTCAAAGGTAGAGATTCTCAAGAGTATAACATAACATTAAATGTCTCTCAAACATGTATTTGTGATAATGAGATGTTACTTTCACAACCATGCTCTTCATATCATGCTTCATCATTATCTTACCAACAACCAATTAACACCTATTTCGTGAAATTCTGACTTCACAATATGTATTTGTTTGTCTATTACTACATGATAATTTCTATTTGTTTTGTACTTATTTATCTTCTTTGACGTCAAGCTTTTCTTTCTTTTCTTTTTGTCTTACAAGATTAACACAAAGTTTCTGTTTAAATTCTTCATCTTCACTTGAATCTTTAAAAAGTTTTTATAAAATATGCCCACGACATTGAATATTTTCTATTAGTTTCATGTTATTCATGTATGTCAGATTTTTTTGAGAATACTTTCTTTTAATTTGAAGTTATATGCCTATAGAAACCATTAGGGAATCCTTAAAAGAAAAGATAAATAAATAAATAAAAATAGGAACTAAAAAGCCTTTAAAAATGTGCATAGAGCATACAGAGAAGGCTACACACAAATGCAATCACAATAGCCGCTCCAGTTGGTTTAGAATGCAACTCGCACATTTTGTTTACTTCTCTTTACTATTTTTGTATGTGCATGGGAAAATACTAGCAACTACTGGACAGTCACAATAGTAAAAAACAATACTGAGAAAGCATATTTCCTTTAGTCTCATATACATATGACACATTAGCACTAATATAATGGGTCTTATAGTAAACGTCTAAGAGAACCCCAAAAGAAAGTGAAAATGAAATTTTTACAAAACATTGATCAATACAAGAGACAGCTCCATAAAAGAGAATTGAAGTCATCACCTCATGGGTAAGGGTGGATGTATACATTTTCTATTGTTAGGTATCATTAGTCATTAACTAAACTTAGCTTTAATCATCTCCTCATTTAAAAAATTAAAATTTTGATTCAATTTTTTTTCATGTGTAATCCATTAATGATTGTGTTATATCCATTGATATTTCATAAAATACCAATGTAAAAAAATAAATAAATATACGTCTACATAATTTAAAAAAAAAAAAAAAAAAACAGCCTCTAAGCACGCATTAACGTGCATGCTTAGAGGTCTTTTATTTTTGTGTGTAAAGGTTAATAGTGTTTATTCATCATAATTCAAAGTTGCTATATTTCCAATCACAAAAATATCTAGGGATGTGATGAGATTTATGCATTTGTGAATGAAATAATTTTTTGGTATAAATATCATCACACCCCTAGATATTTTTGTGATTGGAAAATATAGCAACTTTGAATTATGATGAATAAACACTATTAACCTTTACACAAAAAATAGAAGAGCCTCTAAGCACGCGTGTGAGCTTGTGCATGGAGGCTAGTTGATAATAATTTGATTACTTTCTTTTGCGTATATTTATTCTATTTTCTTTTCAGGGAGCTTGCAATTCAAATTGCTGAGCATTTTGAAGCTTTAGGAGCTTGCATTGGTGTTAAGTGTGCTGTGGTGAGCTTTTGGCCAAAATTGGTTCTAAATAGACATGTTACACATTATATGAGCTTTCTGATTATATTTGTCTTACTCATTTTCTATTTGCATTACATGATGGCACAATCGTTTTTTATAAGTAATAGGTTTCGTTACTGAAAAGGATCTACCTGAAGTATGGAGGAAGCATACATATACCAAAAAATTTCAAAGAAAGAGACTTACAAAAATGAAAAGAAAGAGAATCAATGAATTTTACAACAGAATTTAAGATGCAGATGGAAAGTGAACAAAATGTGTCCACTTCAAGAAAATGATCCTTGAATCCAGAAGGAGAATTCCTGGAATTCACCAGAATAGGAAAAGAAGAAACCTCTGAAATTTTATTTAGCAAACTGAATTAAAAAATTTGTGTACAGACTTGGAGGCCAACTTAAAGGTTTCATAAAAATTGATTAACAAGTAGAAATATTCTAAAAAGAGATCCTAATTAAAGGACCACAATTTAACTAGAAAAGCATTAAAACACCTACAAATAAAATCAAAGCAAAAAAATCCTATATCTAAAATTTCATAAATTACATGAAAATTGTTAAAATGAATAAACAAACATTAAAATGCATATTCTATTGCGCATCAGACCCTTCCATGTGGAAAAAAACTTGTTCTTGAGATTCTTTTTCCTTTATTACAGTTAATTATTGTGTGCAGCATATTTATGCTAATAAGTATGAAATTATCAATTCTATTTAGTCTAAACTTATCCCTTATAATGGTTAATTATTGTAGCTGTAGTGCTGTACTTCTAAGTTAGCACTGGTTTTGGGCTATAAGTTTTATAAATTGAAAGGATAAAGCATAAAATCGTAAAAGTTGAATGCTTTAACTTCCATCAATTGAATTCCAATAACCTATCTCAAATGAATCCTTCCATAATAATGGGATGGAGGGTGACAAGATACACCGGGTGTGTGTAACTTGCCAATTAAAAAAAAAAAATTCCATCAAACAGATAGATTTGGAAAATGATGTTCTGTAAGCTACTGCACTCACTGTCACTGATTCTTTTATTACGGTTTCCTCATCATATGTGAGATATTGACAGGCAAGTTCATTCTTTGTATTTTTTTTTTTTTTTTTTTTTTTTGAAAGGTATTGATTGCTCTAGTCTAATTTTAGGGCTTTTAATATGTAAAATATGCCATAACCTGTTGTTAGATGAATCATAACCAGAGTTTGGAATGTAATAAATTTTGTTTTCATGGAGGTGCAAGACTATATTTTGTGGTTCATTTCTTCTTTGGTTAAATGATGTTTAGCAAAAAATGCATGTTAGAAATAAATAAGTGAACAACATTTATGGGAGATATCAAAGAGAGGTGTCTCTATTTGGTTTCTAAAGTTTTTGATGCTATGATTATCAGGTTCAATTTGTATAATACTGTTGTTAAATAGATTTTCTTGTTAAGTTTGTAATTTTTTTATAAGTTTAATTTGCATTTTTGTTAACATCAATCAATCTCTTTAATAAGCATCTTTACCAAATTCTTTGTAGCTTGTTGGAGGGATAGACAGGGTACAACAGACTAACAACCTTGCAAACCGGCCACATATTATTGTAAGTGTTTGTTTTATTGGCTGAATAGTTTGATATCTTTGGTTTCTTTAAATCTTGTATGAGGGTATAAAAGGTGGATAACTACGAATGTGATTTTTTATTTTTTTCGTTTTTCCATTTTGTTTATGTTGGATTGTCAAATTACGTGGGAGTTAAAAATTATTTTTTGTTTTTGATAACAATTTCTCAGTTTTATACTATTGTAGTTTTTGCATTGAGTATTGCTGAAGGAATCCAACCTAATTTACACGAATAATGTTGAAGTAATTTTGAAGATTATGTTTTTGATTTGTATGACTTCAAAAATGCTTTTGATTTGGAAGTAAATTTGATGATTATGATAAACTTGATACATGTTGAATGACTTCATCCACGATCCCATTAATTACTCTCCTATAGTGATTTAACAGCCAAGAAGATTGGAGAAATTATCATAAGACATGAACATTATTATTTTATTAGGCTGTGTGTTTGGCTTTCAATTTGATTCTCCCTAAAGCCACCATGATTGGGGCATTTGTCTTAGCAATATCCTTCTTAAGGCTTCAACTTGGTCTCTACTTTGATGTGCATTATAATACATAAACTTGAACATGTTCAGGCTGATTGTAGACTATTGTCTTAGAGCTATGGTGTAGCTTGTTTTTCCGCAGCTTGATTTGGTTATTGTTATGCTTTTCTCAACTTTTTGCAGCCAAGGTTGTGACTTTGGATTGGATTGCTATATGTCTTAGTATTGTGGGGTTTTATTTTTATTTGAGTATCACTAGTGGTAGATGTTGATGGGCTGTCTTAGTAACCCCTAATAACTTTTTACTTGAATGAGTGGAGTCTACAAAGCATTGATGAGGTATGTTGACATATTCAGACTTCAGTTCTAGTGACTCTATCTCATATTAGGTTTTGGATTTTGAGCTGCTCAATTATATATTTATTTTTTACTGTAATTAATTTGTTATTGGTTATGTGTCCTCCTATATGCGGGTTGTTCTATTTATAGGCTTTTTTTTTTTTTTTTTTAAATTAACTAAAAATAAAGTCATTTCTACCTTTGGTTTTGCATTTAAGATGCATTACATGGCCCTTTTACTTGATAATATGAACTTGTTTGTTCAACCAACAAGTATTTGGTACTTTTTATTATTGAATTTTTATTGATTATTGATAAACTACTGATTTTCCCAAAAGTTTAATATGTTAGGAAATTATGAATTTAATCATTTAATCATAATTCTAACATTCCTTCTTATGTGTGGGTCTAAAATTTGCCTTAATAAGTGGGGCCTAACATGTAGGATTTTTAACATTTTAATGGGAGGTAGAGTGAAGATAGAGATCAAACTTAGGATTTTCTATTCTGATACCATGATAAATTACCGATTGTCCCAAAAGTTTATATTGTTAGGAAATGATGAATTTAATTATTATTCTAACAATTATAATAAAATTAAAAGAATCTTTGGTATTGATGCATGAGTATAACGCATAAAATAGATGATGATGATGTGGCATGGTGACATGACATGAGGGAGTGACATGGCAACAACCCAAGTGTAAGGGCTGAATTTCAGATGTGGCATATCGTTATTGTAGCTAAATTTACATGTGCCAAGTTTGTTGTAGTATTTGAAAATTTGAGGGAAATTAGTTGGTGGCACATGCATATGCACATGCAAGATTTTAGGAAGTTGTTAGAAGTAGATGTTTGTGCTGTATTAAATCTAGCATGTGATTAATATGTTGTATTTTAGCATTTGATAAAGCAATTGATAAAGGTGAGTTAGTTATGGATGATGATATGATATCATCACCAATAACTAACTCCGAACTCCTAGCCCATAAATATCCACGTACATGCATTGTAAAGAGATAGATGGTAGAATTTCAGAATTTTATATTTGAGTTTTGATTAAGGCGTGATTTCTCTTTCTTTCTCTACTTCCCTCTCTCTCTCTCTAGAAAATGCAAATATTAATCTTCTTGCATCATTTTGGTATCTGATTTCCCTCTCTTTCTCTACTTCCTCTCTCTCTACAAACAGCATGTTTTAATCTTCTTGCATCATTTTGGTATCAGAGCAAAGAAATGAAACCAAGAAAGATTGTTCAAGCACTGATGTTTTCAATTCTATTGCCACCATCGATGGCAATCCTTTTTTTTTTTTTTTTTTTGATAAGTAATATATATATCAGAAAAAAGTATTCACCCGAGTTTCCAAGTATACAGGAAATATACGGGGGTGAAAACAATCAATTAAAAAAATTGCATAAGTCTAATAATAATGTGGTTTCTAAGGTAGTTGTTTTACCTAATATGGACCTCATGGTTGAAGATGTTACAGTCCATATAAGCTTCATTGGCTTATGGACAGCAACAATGTTCTGGTTCCACAACAGCGCAACAACATCCTGTATCAGTTTACATTTGAATGCATGGTTCACATATTCTTCTGGATGGACTTCTTATGACCATTCACCGTCCACAATGAGAAGCAGAATCCTTTATACCCTTCGCAAAGACAACATTTCACAATACACTTTGCAACCGATGAAGTAGGCCGCCAGCCTAGCCTAAGAGTTGTATTTCACTTGTGCCATATGGTTATTGTAGCTAAATCCACATGTGCTAAGGTTGTTGGAATATTTGAAAGTTGAAGGGAAAATTAGTTGGTGGCACATGCTTATGCTAGAGATTTTAGGAGAAAGTTAAAAATAATAGTCACACCCTTTATTTTATTTTTTGATAAATAATAGTCACACACTTTATTAAATTTACAACAAGAACAAGAAGCCTTAATCCCAATTTTTTGGAAGTGGTTATGGATTCTCAATAGACTAGTGTGTGATTATTCATTAATGTGTTACAATTGTATTCTAGCATGTGATAGATGTGTGCTGGGTATGAATGATGTGATAACTAACTCCTAGGCTATAAATATTCATGTCCCTAAGACTTGCTTGCCAGGGAAGCTCCATTGAATTTGTTTGGATTCTTTGAAAGAACTTAATTCTTTAAGTTTTAAGTCAGTATATTGTGCAATGAATTTGGTAAATCAATTTTACAGCTATTTTGTTTTTTTTCTGCTGTTCAGTCCACTTCTCATTTTGATTTTTTTTTTCTTAAATGCCTTTGTAGGTTGGAACACCTGGACGTCTTGTTGATCATCTTTCCAACACGAAAGGTTTTTCCCTTCGCACATTGAAGTATTTGGTATGGTACTTATATCTTGTCAGAGATGTAGTTTTCTTTTTTAGATACATACATGTTGGGTACATATGGGTCTATGCGTTATTTTACTTATTATAGGTAGTCTTGATACATTGTAGGGAGCTTTAAGAGTATGGAATCAATTTGACATGAGGTTAATGAATCAATATCCTTATTTGAAATTTTAAGTTAAATTAGAATCTTTGACTTGAATATGAAAAAAGCAAAATATGCACAGTGGAATTTCTTATAATTTAAATGCATAATCATAAAGCATCAAGGATCATTGATTATAATAAAAAGAATCTTTCTTTATTATAGGGATTATCATTCATCATTCAGGTCAAACTTCGTTATTTCTTTGGCTTTCGGTAGACCCACTATAATTTTTAAATTTATAGAAACTCAACTTCATAAAGCACTAAGGATCATTAGAGCATCGGATGAGAAGAGAAATTTGATATAGTCTGGTGCAAACAACAAATTACACGTTGGGTTGCTAAAAAGGCCCATGTTTGTTGTGCATCTTAATGGGTTGTTGCAGCCCAAATGAGTGCATGCCCAATACCCATACTCGATAGTAAGTCCCAAGGGAGTGATTAGCCTCCCGAAAGCACAATCCCATGAAGGGCTTATGGTTGACTCTGGCTTCAGAAAAATCCTGCGACAATATTAATTGCGATTGAATGGTGGTGTCATCGTGAACCAGTGGGAAGTGGGGGAATCTTTTTGTACCTGCAATGATATAGGTTGCGATCAATGTGGTGAGGCTGTGATCGAAGCCGATGGGGTTTTGGGTTTCAATGTGGTGGGTGACACGTTGTGAGGACTGGAGTTAGTAGGTATCATAGCTTTGACAATGAGTGAGGTGGCGGTGGATATCCCAGCATAGTTTTTCTGACATAATATATTGGGTCAAAATCCTTTTCTTGCTTTATTGGGGCTTGTAGTGATATGACTTAGGCAGGATTATCTTGGGCTTCTGATGTCTAGTGCCTTACTTGGGAGGATAGCATAAGCCACTGAAACTCAGTGTATTGATGAGGATAGCAACATCTCAAGCTGGGTACCTTTATGTTGCATAGACCTAGGGGAGAATTTGGAATTGGTTTCAGCAGGAGGCGAGGAAGATGTTGGGTTTGACATTGAGGGTTGGAGGAGCCCTCTAAATGGGTGGCAAGCCTGATTTAGTAAATTTTTGGGGTCCTTGTTGCTCGGTTTGAACAACAGTCCATGGCTTTGTTGCGGCAACTTAAGAAGGTTGTACTCAATGGGCACTTCTAGTGGCCCTCGGCGGTCTACTAATTTAAATCAAAGAGCTTTCACAGAATCAAAAGTATGATTTCCTCAGCAAATTATGACGGGCCTCATGGGTGAAGGAGTGGAAGGAGAGAGGCTGTGATTGCTACGGGGCTTTTTAAGTTTACATTATGAAATTGCTTATATTAACTTGGCTGGTTAGGGGATTGAACAATCCCCAAAAAAGGGATTTTGTGAAGAATCTGTTGAAAGAATGGAGGTGCGGTAGTCCTTTTTGTAGATCGGACAGTTCTGGATGCAGTTGACACAGTTGGGGGGTGTTACTACTATTGGAAAAAAAAGGGTGTTGGAGAAAATTGACACGTGTGAGAATTATTTTCGGTGTCTACTTTGTTGAAGGGTGTGGAGGATGGGTTTGAGTGGGTGTGCCCCATGCTATTTGGTTTGAATGATGATAACCTTAGAAATAGCTTATGGGAGGAGTTAAGGAGAGAGGCAAAGATGGGACATGGCTTGGTGTGTTGCTGGTGAATTCATTGTAATTAGATATCCATTCTAGAGGCTTGGATGCAATAATTTTATCTCAGCCAGGTTCAACTTCTCGAATTTTATTGAGAATATTATTTTGATGAATTTATTACTTGAATGGGTTTCATATACATAGTGTAAGAGCTTTGGTGGGTCTTTGTCCAGAATTGATTGAGTCTTGGTTTTTGTGGATTGAGAGGAACACTTCATGGACGTAAAATGACGACTTCCACCTTGAGTGGTGTCGGATCATTGTCCTCTTTTAGTCGTAGTAGGAGGCATGTCAAGGGGGAAATGTGCAATTAAGTTTGAAAATATGTGGGTGAAAGTGGAGGGGTTTGTGGAGAAGGTTTAGAATTGGTGGAATGGGTATTTTTTTCACTGGGTCTTCTAGTTTTGTATTAGCTCTTAAATTAAAAGCGAGTAAAGAAGATTTGAAGCAGTGGAACAAGCAGGAATCTGGGGATGTTACTTATAAGAAAAAGCATTTGTTAATTGAATTATTGGGTCTGGATGTGAAAGAAGGCTGCCATAGAGATGAGGGTAAGGCTAACATTGAACGTTTAGCCACTCTTGAGATCCCTTGGTGTCAAAAGTTAAGAATTTATGGTTGAAGGAGAGCGACAAGAAAATATGGTTCTTCCACATATTGGCCAACTCACACAAGTACCAATCACATGAGAGGTCTAGTGGTGGATGGTACTTTTTATGAGGAAGAATTGGAGATTATCTGGTTGGAAAATATTATACTTGTCAAATGGTGGGAGACTTACTATGTTGAAGAGTATGCTTTCACGCTTACCTACATATTATCTCTCCTTCTTTAATGTTTGTGGCAAATAGGTTACAGTGAATAAAAAGGAATTTTTTGTGGTGTTCCTTAGAAGAGTAGTTCAAATACTCGCGGTGGCATGGGATAAGGTTTGTTCACCTACTGAGATAGAAGGATTAAGGATTAGGAAGATAGGGAGTTTTAATCAAGCCTAATTGGTGAAATAGTTATGGCGCTTTGGGCATGAACTAACGCTTTTGTGGTGTCAAGTGATAACTTCGAAGTAAGGGGTGGCTGGAGTACTAAACCAAGTAAAGGGATGTGGGTATAGTCTTTGCCAGAGTATAAGAGCAGGTTGGGATAATTTCTTCCTGTATGTATCCTTTGAGTGATGGCACACATGTAAGATTTTGGCACAAAAAATGGTAAGGATAGCTCTCTCTGAAGGATTTGTTCCTTGATTTTTTTTTGCTTGCTCTGCTGTCAGAGAGGCCCCAATCTTTGATTGTATGGTTAGCCTATTGGATAAGGGGGTATAGGGGTTGATTTGTGTGTTTTCACAAAGATTTTCATGATTCAAAGTTAGAGTCAGTGAATTCCTTTTTAGGCCTTATTTTTTCAGAGGTTCCTAGGGGGTGGCAAGTTAGAGTCAGTGATAGATTGCGCTGGTGTTTTAATGGGAATGGCAATTGTGATTTGAATTCTATAATGCTATTCATGGTACCAATGTATCTTCATTCCCTTGGAAGAGTATTTGGGGCTTAATTTCCCAAATATGCTGTCCTTTGTCTGGGGTAAGACTCTTGCCTATGTTAATCTTACCATGAGGAGGTCTTTATTTAGTTGGCTAGTGTTGTATGTGTCGTTGTAGTGGGGAAACAGTGGAGCACTTGTTGCTCCATTGTGAGATATGCACTTAAGAGTTTTTGGGTAATGGTATATATAGACTAGACATTGTGGTGCAAAGTACACTGTAATATTCCTATCCACTTTGCAATTCACAAAATCAAATCTATTTAGATCTAGTGTCCGTTTGAGAACAAGTTATTTAGTTTTTTGCTGAAAGTGTGCTAAAATATACTTGTACTTTAAAAAAGTGAGAAAAAGTGAGGTTCTAAAAAGTTGTACATAAAAGCTAAAAGAAAAAAAGTTGGCTTATAAGTCAATGCCAAACGGATACCCCAGTTACTCATGGTCCATTTATTGCTTTTGTTTATTTCATCCTTTTATATTTTCTTACTATGGCATCTCCTTTACTGCATCTTATTTCTCATTTAATGTCCATCTCTACCTCAAGTCATGGTGAAGTTTGCTACTCTGCCAGACAACTGCCGTGGCAGTGATGGTGGCTTATATAGTATGCTAAACTCACCGATCTCTATATCTTTGATCTAGCTAGAACCAGTAATAAAACAACTGTTAGGACAACCTTGGTGTTGCTTAGTATATATTCATTTTATAAGAAATAAGAATTTATTGATAAAGAAACAACAACCCTATGTTCACAATGATGAACATGAAGTATCTAAAACAATTGCAATCAAATCAAAATGAGAAACTAATAGAGTGCTGGAAATAAAAAATGGAAGTATAATGTGTAAAATCCCAAGCCCAAGACCAATCAAACAGGGTCCTGGTTAGTTAGGACTTCAAATGATGTTGCCTAGTCTATGAAATCATTTGTTATAAGCTGCATGATTGGGTTACACTTTGAGCAGGTTCTAGATGAGGCTGACAGGTTGTTGAATGAGGACTTCGAGAAACCAATTAATGAAATTTTGAATGTTATTCCTCGTGAACGGAGAACATATCTATTTTCTGCCACTATGACCAGTAAGGTATGTATTTAAATATCCTGCTGTACCTAAAAGATATATCTGTCATCAAGGATGTACATTTTAAATTTTTTCTTGCTGTGGGTGGTAGCTACATATGTGTTGTAAATTTATAGTGAATCCTGGATATTCTTCTTCCTGAAATATGAGATCCCTTTCTGAAATTTCTAGAGAAACTCATTATGGAACTAATGTTTCCATGAAAATGAAGCAGAATTTTGAGGAAAAACATTTTGACATTTCATGCTCATCAGGGCATGATGGTTTGATAGGGTTTTAGATGACCTGTAGAACACACTTTACACCAGCGGAGAAGATATTTGGTGCCTTACAGCACGCATGTTATAAAAATTATTACGTGGGCAGCACACATTCTAACAATTGTTAATGCTATAGACACCATATGGTTGTTAAAAGGTTTTTCTGTCACTTGGCACTCAATAGTATTATATCAACACTGTTACAAGTATTGTGTTTGATGTTACTAGACAAGTTATACTGGAGATTCACACTGCACAGGTGAATCCTATATGAAAAAGGTGTAATTTCTTTAGTCTTCCACATAATGTTCTATTTATTCATGATGTTTCAGGTTAAGAAGCTCCAAAGGGCTTGTTTAAGAAATCCTGTGAAGGTAATGATAATCTTTCTTACACTTTTTTTTTTGATAAGTAACGAAAATTTTATTAGAAAACGAAAAACAGCCAACCCGAGTACATTGGGAATGTACTATGGGGGCACAAATCAATAACCAAGATTACAATGATCAAGTAAAACAGGAAGGGAATAATCTTTCTTACACTTATATCAATCGTTCGTAGTTTTTGTCTTGACTTCTAATAGCTGTCAGTTTTGAATGATTTCAGATTGAAGCAGCATCAAAATATTCTACTGTTGACACGCTAAAGCAGCAGTTTTGCCTTTTGCCAGCTAAATACAAGGTTTCTCCTTATTTCGCTTATCCAAAATATATCTACACACACATAAGGTTTCTCCTTTTCTCAGTGTTAAGCTTCTGTTGAAGATGTTTTATTAAAGACTTAATACTTATGCCAGGTATTATGGCTGGTGATTAGTGCCAATGCATTAAATGTTTGAATTCATTATCAGGGAATTATTTTGTTTACATTGAACTGAGCACGCTTATGTTCTTGAGTATGTCAGAAAGACAGTGGAAATGTTCATGAAAAATGTACAAGAATTAGTTTGGTCTTTTGTGCTGAAGGTTGCCTCTGAAGCCATGTACCAGATCATAGGAAAAATGACATTTTTTTTTTCACCAAATGCTTTCTTATGAGAGGGAGACCTGAAATTTATGCTCTCCTACAAGGCAGGGCTGAAGTTTTGAGGTCTTAGCCAACTAAAGAGATCATATAGATAGCTGTTTTTTGTACAATCAGAAGTTCTTTAAATAGTTTTTGTTAATGAATACTTTTGACAAGTTGATTTTTTGAATATTGTGGACAACTTCATTTTGGGTGATTTGTTGCTTCTGGATATACAGAAATTTGAGGCTTGACCAAAACAAGTTGTATTTAGCTACTAATTAATTTTGTCAACGGCTTCTAGCAGATAGTGAAACCCTATGTGGATCGAAAAACAATATGATTGCAATGGCTATTGTAACAAGTTGTGTTTGTTTGTTTCTTTTTATATCCTCTCCTTAAATTTGTATAGAAGTGGGGTATTTGTGTATAGGGTATGACCTTATATATACATACACATTTTTGTCTGCGTGTAAAGAAGTGGCTAAGTGATTAGATGTGAAGAATGTTTCTGGTGCAACTCTTAGTGCAAGTGACAATCATTTAAGAGTGAAGTGTATCACACTAACAATTTAGAAAGTGTGTTTATGGCATGCATTTTGAAGGTGTATTCATCTAATTGCACGCATTTTAGTTTCTTTTGTAGAGTTTCTTATGTTGTATAATGTTGGTCTTTGTTCGTGGTACATATATTCATATTTACTGTTTTGCAGGAGTGTTACCTTGTATATATTTTGACTGAGATGTCTGGATGTACGTCAATGGTTTTCACTCGTACCTGTGATGCAACTCTTTTTCTTGCTATGATGCTTCGACATCTTGGTCTCAGGGCCATTCCAATTAATGGTAAAATGACCCAGGTAATATATATTATTTAACTGAAGTAAAAATGATTTCCATCTGTAGCTTTTTAAGTATGTTGGTTAGCTCTTTCCTTTTATCTTTTTTCTTTCTTTAATTTATTCTCCCTTTCTATGTTGCTGTAATATTTTGGGACTTTTTTTTGACAGTCGAAGAGATCTGGAGCCTTAAATCAGTTCAAGGCAGGAGAGTGCAATATTCTTATCTGCACTGATGTGGCAAGTAGAGGACTTGACATTGAACTTGTTGATATGGTTATCAATTATGATATTCCCACAAGCTACAAGGTTAGGCTTGCTACCTATGTGCTGACCAAGAGCAGGGGTATACCTGTTTTATGGTGTAACATACTTACATACATGCTTTCCGTTTTGATTGTTTCTTAGCTTTTATTCAACTCAACTCAATAAGGGTAATTTTTGTAATCTTCTAATAAGTGTTGTAATTCCATCTTTTCAATTGGTTAGTTAGTTAGGAGTTAGGGATTAAGCACATGTAAAACATTTTACACATGGCTTAATTCTTAGAGTACATGCCAATTATCTTGAGCCATGTGAACCAATGAGATTAGAGCTATCTCCTATAAATAGATGGTTGTAATTCACAATTAGGCATTGAGTAAAGAATGACCCAATTGTGCTTAGTGCATCTCCCTTCTCTTATTCTCTCTCTGTCTTTCTCTGTTAATAATTCTTTGGAAGGTGTCTGCCTCCAATTTAGTCAAAATCCATGCAAGTCCTTTACACTTTCCATCCATCCCCATTAAGAACCACTCAATAATATTTTATTATTAACCTATAAAAAAAAAAAAAAAAAAAAAAAAAAAAACACTGAGTTACTAACACACCTCCACCTCCGAACTAAAATAGGATTTCCATCATGACCCACTTTTCACATTTTCATTGTTCTTTTCATCTCAACCATCCTAACTCTTCATATATAGCTATGATTTCTATCTCAATAGAGTTATTGAGTTCTCCTCAATTCTGTGTGACTTCCATTAAATAGCTCCTCCATCTTTCCTTAAACTCTTCTTCCTTTACTAAAAGTTCGTTGATCCTTATATTTGATAAACTTGGCACAATTCAAGTCTCTAGTTTTGTTTCCAATTTTAGCAATTTTTTAAATATGCTTCTCCACCTTTGTCACCAAAATATTGTATAATTCATTGAAATTCTTAGATCAGCACCTCTAAATTCCTCTCTAGATTCCTTTTGCTGTTTTCTATATATTCTTTTTGGGTTTAATTACCACTTTAGTCCTCAACGTTTACCCCATGTTTCAAAATAGTCCTAACCTTTCAAATATTTCGTTTTAGTCCTTAAAACCTTTTTTTCTTGTGTTAAAAAAGTTATTGTTGCTAAGTGGTGGATATGAAAATCTAAGGTAGCAAATGGAGGGAATAAAATACTTATGCTGACTGGATGCCTCATGGAATTTATTTATTTATTTATTTTTAAAAAAGCTAAAACCCGTTGCCTTGAACTGAAATCCCTAACCCAGCACCAGCCTGGAAATATGACGTGTGTTTGGGGGGGGGGGTGTTAAAGGTTGTTAGAGAAGGCAGAGATCGGCAGTGAGGCGACGAGGCATAAACATGTGTGGTTGATTTTTGATATTTTTGATGAGAAGAGATTTCTTGGCGTGGAATTCGATACTAGTTAGCTTTGCAATGCAATCAGGTGAGCTGGATTTTGATGGGGGAAATGTTTGGTGATGGGGATTTTGATTCATTTTTGTCTTGGTTCTTGTGGGGTGTGTGGTACTAAGAAAATGGGGGAAATGTTTGGTGATGGGGTTTTTGGAGTTTGTGAGAAATGGAAAAGGTTTACTTTTAGTAAAGCTTATGAGTTTTTTTTTTTTTGATAGGTAAGAGTTTTATTGATAGCAAAAGTGCAATGTGTTTACAATTGTAAACTCACTGCATTTGAAAAGAAGACAAACAAATCAAATGGAAGAACTAACAGAAATAAGGAAATTAGACAAGGAAATACAATGCATAAGACTCCAAATACGAGACCACTCAAACAAAGTCCTAGCTAGCAAAGTCTTCAACAAATCAATAGGTCTCTCAATGTCCTCAAAAATTTGGGCATTGCGTTCCTTCCATACTATCCACATAAGACGTGTGGTACTATATTCCAAACATTTGAAGATAAGGCCCCAACCAATTCCTCCAAGCAAAAAGAAGAGAGACAATTGTATTCGGCATCACTCACTGAACCCCAAACATAAGAAAGACCTCACTCCACAAGCATGAGCAAACTTAAAATGGGGCATAAGGTGATCCACAGTTTCCTCATTACACCGACATAGGCAACACCAATTAATAAGAGGCAAGTTCTTCTTAACAAGGTTATTTATTGTAAGAATTCCACCCCTAACAACTGTCCATAAAAGAAAGACATCCTTTTAGGTACCTTAACACACCAAATGCTCTGCCAAGGGAAAGAAACAGAAGGGGCTTTCAATAAAGAATTATAACAGGGTGCACATAAAAAATATCACTACGTTTCAACTACCAAATCAAGATATCATCTCCCCCCCCCCTTGGTATTCTAGCGGAAACATGCTTAAATCAAATCAGAAATCAAAGCTTCTTGAACCACAGCACAAGCAAACAATTCTGAATATAACTCTTTCAAAGAAATAGGACCACTCCAAGGTCATACCAATACTGAATACGAATACCCTCTCTAGTTGCATACACTACATGACCAAAGAAACTAATGTTCTTCCACAACCCACAACCGTGTGTTCCTCAAACAACTCTAGTGCACCAACCTCCACTAACCTCCTCATATTTGGTGGCAATAACCTGACGCCATAAATGGGTAACTTCCTTCCCAAAGCACCATAGCCACTTCCCAAGCAGGGCTTGGTTCAAAAGCCCAATTCTTCGAATCCCCAAACCACCTGCCTCCACCGGCCAAACAGCTTTATCCCAAGCAACAAGCGGATATTTAAAAACTTCGTCAGATCTCCCCTAAAGAAAATTCCTCTGAATCTTCTCTAATTTGTTTGCTACATGTTGTGGAATAGTAAACAAAGATAAATTATAAGTTGGAAGGCTCGACAAAGTGCTCTTCAATAAAGTTAGTCTACTCCCTTTTGACAAATATAACCGCTTCCAACCTGAGAGCTTTTTCTCCATCCTTTCTATAATAGGGTTCCAAATTGAAGCATCCTTGAAATGAGCCCCAAGAGGCATTCCCAAATAAGATTTGGGCAACCAACCAACCTTAGAACACAAAATACGAGCCAAAGCATCCAAATTCCTAACCTCACCAACTGGCACACTCTTACTCTTACTAACATTTACTTTCAAGCCTGTAATAGCTTCAAAGAAAATCAACCCCATCCGAATATATAATAATTGTTCCTTGGATGCATAACAAAAAAGAATAGTATCATTAGCAAAAAGAAAGATGAGAAATATGCAAACCTCCTCGCGCATTGGGACTTGCTTGGAAAACCCTAAGACTCCCTCCCCTGTCTTCTTCGATAGCCTACTCAACACCTCCTTACCAACAAGAACAATATGAGATAAAAGATCCCCTTGACAAAGACCACGAGTGCTACCAAAGAGACCAGTTGGGGACCCATTAATAAGCACTGAGAAACGTACTGTAGAGATGCACGCCTTCATCCTCCCCCCATTTATCCCCAAAACCCATCCTCTCCATAAGGTAAAACAAAGCACTCCAATTTACATGATCATAAGCCTTTTCACTATCCAACTTGACAATCACACCTAGAATACCAGTCTTCAATCTACTATCCAAGCATTCATTTGCTATGAGACTTTTTATTCCCCTTTTTTCGCATTTAATTTGACTATGTAATTTTTTCGTAGTATTTTGTGCACACATTCTATGTACATGAAGTATCTCCTCGAATTCAATAAAATTTTGTTACTTATAAAATATTTGTGGAAATAGTGTTTGCAGATATCCTCTCTTGTAATTGTGTTTGATTTTATTATTGAAAGAATTATGCTAGTAGGTATTTTCCTGCTTGTTCTATATGCTCTGGTTTGCTGATTGAAGTGGTCCACAGCTTTATAACCATCGAGTGGGGAGAACTGCTCGTGCAGGAAGATCAGGTGTTGCAGTCTCTTTAGTGAATCAGTATGAGTGGGAATGGTTTGTACAGATAGAGAATGATATTGGTAGGCAACACATGCCATTTGTGTGGTGAAGCATTGTAAAGGGGGGTGTCTCAAAAACTAAAGTTTTTTTTTTTATGGTAATGATTTAAAAAAAAAAAAAAAAATTGTTTTCATTTTCAACAACTTATGAAGATTAAGAGTGCTTGTGCCAATAATTGGGTTCGTATACAAGTGCCCCAGTCCATGCCTTGTGGTCTGGTTTATGCTAAGAAGCATGGACTATTCAAAACCCCCCAGCGTGTCCATGGACATGCCAAGGTCACTTATGCATGCATGTACACATTATGTTAGGAGAAAATATATATATATATATATATATTATTGAAAAAGGATTCTTTAAATTTTAGATATGTTCTTAAAGATTTTGATATGTATAATTAATTAATTAGCTGTGGTAACCCCACCGTGTCATGTCCTAGTTTTCAAGAATTGACACATTGCTATGTCCGTGTCTATGTTTGTGTCTGTGTTGCTGATTGTCATACTGTCTGTTAGTGTTGAGAATGTTATGACTATGGTCTACTCACTTAGACCCTATGACAAAGAGAGTGAATCCTTATATAAGAGCATTAATATCCGGTTTCTAAAAAATATCCTATTTTATCATCTCAAAAGCTACTTTATCTATTATACCATACCATTTTACAACACACTCAACATCCTAAGTTTTATTTTTACAAGCAACACATTAAAACAATATAAATTACTCAATAAAATAATATAAAAAATCTCTCTCTCTTCTCTCTTCATCTCTATTCTCTCTCTAATTTCTGTCTCTCCGTTTCTCTCTCTCTCTCTCTCTCAACCACCCACCACCAACCGAAACCCAAAACAACTACCCACCACCACGGCAAACAAAACCATAAACAACAACTGGATCATTTCTCTCTTTCAACAAAGCAATACATGCCTTGCTGCAACTTTGGAAAAAGCCTTGATTTTTTTTTTCCCTCTCCAATGCCAATTAATATTCACAAAAATAAATAAAAACCCACTTCACCGAAACAAGACTTAAGCTTTAAAAAATGAGGTATTTTCAAAGCTATAGTAGATCCACAGACCCATTCATTAACAAAAAGCAAGAAGGTTCCTTGCAGAGACCCATTTGTTCTTTCCGATTGGAACAAGAAAAACACACACCAGAACCACATCAGCAGTAAACAAAAAAAAAAAAAAAGATTTGAAGCACTAATGCAAAAGCCTTAATTTTCCTTAAATGGGTTGAGGAAATAAAGGAAACCTACTTCAAAAAACCTGGTTTTATCTTAAAACAATGAGGATTTAACACCACAGATCTGTGCATTTAGCCATATGTAGAAAGAAAGAAAAAGCAGTGACCCAAAATCAAACCCATACCCACCGGCCAGCAACCCAGCCACCACCCACACGCTGGACCCACGCCAGAAAAATTCAGCCGCCACAGTAATAAAATCTCATCAATAGTTTGTGGAGCTCAAAGCTCTTAGGCCATGGAGCGGCTCAATGAGTTGGGTGAGAGAAAGAGAGGGGAGAGTTGGGTTTGGGTTTAGAGAGAGGGACCACAAATGTGGTGGTGAGTGGTGGAGGAGAAGCTAGATTCAGCCATGGAGCCTCGGTGAAAAGAAATCAGAGGATTTGGGAGAGAGAATGAGAGATGCCAGAGATGAGAGAAAAGAAAGAGTGTTGAGTCAGAGGAAAGAGAGAATAAAATAAGAATTTTTTTTAGATGCTACTGTTGCAAATTTGTATGGGCATGTACAGCAGTGTATGGTCCTACTATTGATGGTTTGGAGTTTGCTAATATTGAGGAGGATGGGCGGCTTTCTCTTGAGATGGATTTTTCTAAGGAGGTGGCGGCAAAGGTACTCCAAGAGATGGAGGTTGATACAACCCCTAGTCTTGATCGCTTCACTATGGCTTTTTTTGGTAAATGCTGGAGTGTAGTAGAAAATGATCTTATGGCCTTTTTTTGATCATTTTCTTAGGAGCTCAGAGTTTGAACTGTCTTTGTATGCTTCTTTCCTATCTTTAATACCCAAGAAAAATAATGCTTTGAATACTAAAGATTTCCGGCCTATCAGTTTAGTGGGCTATGTATAAGCTGTTATCTAAGATGTTGGCTAACAAATTAAGGATGGTGTTGGACAGACTTATTTTTGAGTCACAAAATTCTTTTGTTGGTGGTAGGTAGATTTTGGATTCAGTGCTTATTGTTAACGAATGTCTTAATAGTAGATTGAAGTATCGTACTCCACGAGTGGTTTGTAAGTTAGACATGGAAAAAGCCTATGATCATGTGAATTGGGACACTGTTCTATCTGTTGGAGAGGATGGGTTTTGGGGTTCAATGGAAGGGATGGTTAAAGGCATGTGTCACTACTGTTCGTTTCTCAATTTTGGTTAATGGATCTTAATGCTGGTTTCTTTGGTAGCTCACGAGGTCTAAGACAAGGTGATTTGTTGTCTCCTCTTCATTTTGATCATGGAGGTTTTAAGTTGGATTCTGAAGAAAACTGAGGAAGGTGGTCTTCTTCAGGGTTTTTGTGTGGAACCTGTTAATACTATTGGCATTCGTATTTCCCATCTTCTTTTTGCTGATGATACCATTCTTTTCTATGATGCTTCTAGGGAGCAGTTGCTCTCTATTAGGTTGGCTTTGACTTGTTTTTAAGCCTTTACTGGTTTGAAGGTGAATGTGGGGGAAAAGTGAGATTGTCCCTATTGGGGAGGTAACATTCAGACTTTGGCTAACATTCTTCAATGCAGGGTGGGCAGTTTGCCTATGAATTATTTGGGAATGCCATTTGGTACTTTGTATAAGATAGCCGCTATCTAGAACCTTATTTTGGAGAGGATGGAGAAGAAGCTTTTGGGCTGAAAGCATCCTTATTTGTCAAAGGGCGGTAGGCTCATTTTGTTGAAAAGTACCCGTTTAAGTCTCCCAACTTATTATCTTTCTCTTTTTACTGTTCCTAAGGCTGTGGCTATTAGGTTAGAACGCATTTAGAGGAGTGTTTCGAATACCCCTTGGTGAAAAGGTCTACTTACTGCTTGAGCTAGGTGGTTTGGGAAGTCGGAAGTTAGTGTCTTTTAGTCAGGCTTTACTAGGACAATGGCTTTGGAGGTATGGCCATGAAACTACCCATTTGTGGTAGAGGGTCATTGCCATGAAATATGGGGAGGGGAAATGGGGGTGGAGTACTAGAGTTTGTAGAAGGGCTCACGAGTGTGGTTTATGGCAAAGCATCACTGAAGGTTGGGAGAACTTTTCTAAGCACTTGTCTTTTGTGGTGGGTGATGGCTCTCATATTCTTTTTTGACATGATCAATGGATTGGGGATAATTATCTTATAACTCTTTATCCTTAGTTATTTGTGTGTTTAGCCATTAAGGAAGCTTGTATTTCTGATGTTTTGAGTCCTCCAGTAGGTGGAAATGGCAGAGTTTGGAATTTAAGATTTTATGGGGAATTCCATGATTGGGAGTTAGCATCTTCTTTCTCCTTTCTTCACTTGATCCAATCTTGGATTTCTAGGGGTGGTGGTTGTGACAGTGTTTGTTGGAGCTTTAATGGAAGTGGGAAGTTTGACACTAAGATTCGAGATGTTACTCCTATTTTCCCTTGGAAGGGCATTTGGAAAGTAAAGGTTACTAAAAGGGTGGCTTTCTTTAATGTTTATTTGTCCTTCTTTGTTTCTATTTGTTCTTTGTTCATTATCGTGAACTCTATGTATCTTTTCATCTTTTCCTTATTAATAATATTTCCATATTACCTATCAACAACAACAACAAAAAAAAAAGGTTTAGAGCGTGTTCAAACAGATTAAAGATGCATTGAAAGATTTGGGCAATACCCTGTCAGCTAGGTACATGCAAACATTCTTGATTAGGAATTCAGAAAGTACCATGCATATATGAGCAGTTGAGCAAAACTAGAAGCTAATGCTTATTTGAAGTCAGAGCTATGACCTCTAATTTTCTAAAATTTCATTTAGTGCGTTCAAACAGACTAAAAGACGCCTTGAACTAGTCTCCATTAGGTACAGGCAAAGTTGCCTGATTAGGATTTCAGATGATACAATGCCTTATTATTTGTTGATTTCCTTCCACCACTTCTATAGCTTAGCGAAACCTACACCTAGACTGCCTCCTTGAAAGTTGAAACCTTGCAGTTTCAAGGTCCCTGTTTTGATGTAAGCACATGGAGGGATCAAATTCCCTTCTTCAAGGTTCCCTTATTATGACTCTGTTGGGTAGAATTCCAAAGATTCTCTCTCAAATCCATCATCTTAGTTGCATCAGGTTAGCTCTTTCCACTGTGACTGAGTACTGTAAAATTCAAATAAGTGTAGTTTATATGTGGTCTGATTGTTATATGATTACAATTTTCTGCATGTAAATGATTCTTGAGATAGTCTTTTGTCGTGACCATTGCTAATAAATCTCTAATAACTGTTTAACAGTTTTCAGAGATTTTGTAGGTTTTATCATTTTTGGGAGGTGTTTTCTATCACATTATGTTCTTGAAGCTTGATTTTCCCTTTCAATTCCCAAATCTTTATTTATCTTCCTGGTTTAGTTATTTGGAATTGATTTCCTGACCTACTAATGATTTTTTTTTTTTTGGTAATTAAATAATTTTATTAGAAAACGAAAGAGGGGATACATAAAAGGATGTGTACGCTCTCTTTTCAAAGAATACTTTGATAACAAATAATGTACAAATATTTAATCATTTTGGCATCAACCGCAAGTATTAATTTGGTCTTCAGGCCTTTCCATTTGCAAGCTTCTTTGTTCAAACTGTTTAGCACTCATGGTGTTTATGTTTGTGATATATTATAAACATCTTTTCCATCTTTACATTCTACGCAGATTGGGTTGATCTGTTTTGAAGGCTTCTTTTAGCCAAACCAAACCAGGTCGACCACACTGAAATAACCAAACAAGCCAATTCGTAGGCGGCTGGTTTGGATCAGTTTGGCTTGTCAGTTTGGAGCCTTGGGCCAGTATAATATATTCAACTTGTGCCCTTTTATCACCAAGGAAAAAAAAATGGTTTTGCCTAAGTGTATCATGCCAGACAATTAATTTGTATTTTTAGCATTTAGGCTATAAATAAAAATTGTACTTGGCATTAGTTTTATTGACTGCTGTTTTTAATTTTTATGATAAGAGTCCATTGTGCTTATTTTTAAATATATAATATTTTAGTATAGATTAAAAAAAATGTCGGGTACTTGGGTTGGTTCAGTTTTTGTCAATTTCTTAAAACTTTCTCTGAACTAAGTCCTTTGGAGTTTCAAGTTTTGAAGAAGTTTTCAGCTATAGGGCCAAACTAGCTCTTTGGTGTGATTTAGGTTGGTTGAGTGCATTGGTTGTTGGTTTAAATGGACACCTCTTCTGCCATTACCGAAGTTTTTCGCTACTCTAAACTGTATTTAGAGTTGCTATATTTTGAAAAAATTTTGTCTTTTTCGTGAGCTTATTTAATAATATTAATTAATTAATTGACTCTTCTTATTTTTTTGATAGCGCATGAAAGATTTAGGCGGCAGGAAGGAGAAGCAAGGAGGAGACGATGGTGAGGAGGCTATGGACAGATACTTAAAGCTCAGAAATGTGAAGTCTTCGAAGAAGATGAGAAAATGAATGTAGGAGCAGCCCTGGATAGCAAATTTTGTTGAGAGTTTTTAAATGTTCTATATCATTAGATTTTTTCTTTCTTTCTTTTTAGGAGTTGTGTTGGGAAGATATTTGTGTCTATAAGTACGTATACATTTAATGCAAATTTTGTTAAGTTTAAATGTTTTGTTATTTTTACTTTTTCATTATCATTACTTTTTTAAATGTCAAAATCATTTGGTTGCACACACATATTTAAGCTCTAAAAACCTGTGTTTTCTGTTGTAATTGGCAACATACAAAACGCTCACATTGTTGCTCAAATTGTGGCTAGTCGGTATCATGAACTTGTAAAGTGTCGCCAAACTTTCTTCAAAATATCCATCCGAAATGCTTAGAAATTAAAATTCATAGAGAATCAGAATAGCGAGACTTAAAACGCAAACTAGACAACTCTAGCTAAGCTGCAATTCAAGAACAAATGGCCTACATCCACATCTGCTGCAAATATATATGTTAGTATTGAGTTCTTTCTTTTGGTCAGTCTAGTACATGTATGTAAAGCATCATGAAAAATTCTCCAAATGAAAACAATAAGCATAGTAGTTTTCATTCCTTTTCTAGCTGGTTTTGAGTGCAAACCTGTTTCCACATGAACATTAGACAACTCGCACCAGAGAAGATGAGAACTAGTGCAATGCAACAAAGAGTGACACTTCTCTGTGCGGTTTAAGAAGGGGGGGGTGTAGGAGCGCAAGAGGAAGGAAAACAAGTAATCAAACTATTTAATCGGGCTGGCATATGCGCAGATTGAATGCTAATCAATGGAGAGCCAAACTCTGAATTGAGAACACATTTACAGCATGAAGAAGCTTCTAAATCATAGTAAGCATTATACTGTCTACCTGTCTACACATAAGTCCTGAGATTTACATTTCCTTTAGAGGAAGGCAGTAAAGGTAAAAAGATACCCACGAGTAATATACAACTGGAACAATTTCCACCACTAAAGGAGAAAAACATGAAGATTATAAACAGAACAAGCCTCTCTCACTCCCTATTTGGGGTTAGATCCTATCTAAATGTAGCCTTATTGATAAAATAGAAGAAATTACTTAATGAAAATTGGAAAAAGGTCTCTATCGTCGCCTAGAGAGGAAGAACTCATAATCAGGATGCCTGTTTATGGAGGTCATATTTCCTTTGTTAACAACAGCTCTTGCCATGAGAGATGCTGTCTCTTCAAGTGTCCTCAACCTCTCCTTCAGGATTCCAAAGGGGTTTAAGCCAGCGGGTTCTGCTGTCTGGCTCAGCACAGACTGCCTAAGCTGGAACCAGCATTCACCCTGTTCATAAGCCATAAAGTGCACTGCTTAAATTAACAGATTTACATACAACACTAAATAATGCAATGTAAGTATGCGGAACTACATGAACCATGAACACATTAGATATTGATGGCAAAAAGAAACTTGCAATGGCAATAACTTTTTTTTTGGATAAGTAAAAACTTATGAGTTTTTATTAAACTTTGAATACCCTAAACATACTTTCAAAGATAACATGGTGTCAAAGCATTAAAGAACCACCATCAACACCCCTAGAGCCCTTCCCCAATCACTGCCCTAATAAAGTTGCCAAACACCGCAACCACCCAAATAGAGACTATAGAGTCACCTGACTCCAGAAACCGAGTAAATTGAGTTGCATGAGTCAGGAGACACTAGGACCTGTTGGAATCTCAAAGCCCAGCCCTCACTGCAGTAAACGTCATCTCCTAGCGCTGTCAACCTCATATGACCGGTTGCTAAGTCGCTCTCAGGTGCCGATTGTACCTATGACAACTTTATCAATCCCTCTCTCTTCTGTAAGTGCTGAGTTCCCGTTTTGTGACACCAGAGCTGGGTTGTGTTCCCTTTGCTCCTTCGATATCTTGTATTGTTGGCATTTGGGTTTGAGAAAGTATTGGTGTTGTGTGTTCATTGGGCTATGAAGCATGGATACAAGGTATGACACGACACAACTACACAACATGTCTTGAAAAACAAGGATACGATGCATCAAGGATATGACAATTAAATTTTTTTAGGTATATTTTATCTATTTTTGCACATAATTTGTTTATATTAGGTTTTAAAAATAAGTAACAACAATAAAATGTTTGAAAACATATCTAAAACTAAGTTAAAAGCAATAATAGAATAACATGTTTGTACATTATATATTTGTGTTGCATCTTGCACGGCCATATTTTGATAGGAGCCCAAATAGCTAATACGTTTACCAAAGCTTTGTGTAAGAGTTGTTTGGATTTATTATGTAACAAGCTTGGATTGCATGATATACATACATCCAAGCTTGAGTTAGGAACAAAATGGAAATATCATTGTAATCACCCATATATATATATATATATATTATGTTATGTGTGTTAGGGTAATTAACTTAGAATGCCGTAAACACACTTTTAGAGACAACAGAGGCAACAACTTAAGGAGACAAAATGCATTGAATTAAAATAAATGGAATTTCACTTGACATTTTTATAAGGGTAGAACTTGGTACAGTATCATAGGTGATGTACCTTAGGTTACTTGATTAAATTCATCCATGTAGCGATGAAAGTTGTAACTATACACAAGGAAGCGGATTGGCCAATAAATCATGTAGTTGTATTGCACTGGCTAATAAGCCACATGGTTGAATTAAATTAGGGAACCAAAGGCATTGAAAGTTCTTGTTACTGACAAAAGGGCTTTCTTAAAATATTTTAAAATCTCCCACAGAAACAATGTAATGAAGTTAATTATTGTAGTTGCCAGCATCATTATGAGTACCTGAGCACTGTAACTCTGAAGACCCACAACTGGAGATACTATACAAGCATCCGCACTTGGCTTATCAAATTTGGCACTTCTACGAACTAAATGACCAAGGGAGTGGTAAGTCAAAAATGCTGCATGAAAATTGCCATCCGGAATCCTATAAATTGGATACCATGCGACAGAGTACCTGAAGATCAGAGTGCATGCAAAATTAATATTCAAATTTTAAATCAGAGTCAGTAATTTATTGTACTTTTCTCTGAATGAATTCTCTGAAACAAATTTTAAATTTGAAGTTCTGTTTCATTGAGTTGGAACAAGTTACTCTAAATTCTCTGAATATATTCTAACACTAACCACGAACTGGGGTGCAGATCTTGTAGATTTATGGAGTCTAGTTTAGTCGAATCCCCATACACTTTGCAATGTGAAGGTCCATCACCTCTAACCAGCTCTCTAATCCTGAAATAACAGAAACAGAATAAAGATCAATCTGAAAACAAGAACCAAATATTCTTAATTGGCTAACTCAAATAAAGAAACTTTACTAAAAAGATGTCAAATAACAAATTGAATGACATATTTCTTTTGCTTCCTTCTTCATCTCTTCGGATAAATTGAATGAGATAATTCTTATGTACCCATTCTTTAAACAACCTTCCCTAAGTAAAGTTAGTAAAAAAACATGTTATAAGTTTATTTGATAGGTTAAATTTAATGACTAAACAATTTCAACTAAAATTATCTGATGATTTGATCTAAACTTATCATGCTCATGCCACTGCCCTATATGACAAAGGATTAAACCAGATAAAAATTTTCATGGTGACTAAAATTTTCAAAGGATAGATAAAGTGAGATCTTGTAACATAGAAACCAGAATACAAATACATAGAAACAGACAGAGAGGGTAGGATGGGGGGAGGGAAAAATTCATGTTCTACATTGGAAGTTCCTTTTAACATAGTTTATAAATTATTGGAGAAAAATAGTAAACAAATTATTGATTCATTATCAAGTATGCATGGGGTCATGTAAACTAGCATGAGAAACATAGTGCATAATTACTTTCTAAAAATAAAAAGAATGGAACAATTTAACATCCATGTATGTGTGAAGTCTACCTAAGGTGCAAATGTGTATCATAATTAAATATGAAATGTATAGATATTAAAAGCCCAACATTTTTCATTGGTTATTTGGTAAATGAATTATTTAGTGGTTCTTTAACACATAACCTCATAAACTTAAACTCAAGAGAAGGTTCCACTTGCAATAGAGTTTATTGTCGTTCTTAACCAAAAAAAAAAAAAAAAACAAATACAGAAAACAAAAAACACACACACAACAATAAAAATACTTACTTCTCATATAAGGGCCGTCTTTGCTGGGGTTGTTCACATTCAAAATATTCAAAAAGTGGCTCAAAATCTCTGGAACATGTCATGTTAACTGATTGAACAGTGTCATCATCTTCATCAGAAGCTGGAGATTGTTCTGAACTATGCACCTGATTTACAGGCAGCAAACCACCATTGTCTTTTGTGCGAGGCTGTGGAAAAAGTACTGAAAAAATTGACGGTTTTTCCAATGTTTCACTAGTCTCACATGCCTCCTGAAAATCAAAATGAGGATTTTTTTTGCTAGTATCAATAAGATGACTTTTATGGTTTCTGAACAGCTGAACTGCAGACAGATAAGGGACAAAATAAGCACGAAAAGCAAAACAATCAACACCCAATCTCTTCGTATTTTCATGATCCTCAGCCCTTATTTCTAATCCGTAGCTTCCGTGTCTCTCATACCACTGCCACAGGCATCCCAAAGGAACATCAGGTATCTCATGTCTGCAGAGCGACACACCCCCAACCTGGTCCCTCAAGCATGTCTGGCAGCTTATCAAACTGGAAGATTGACAAACAACTGGAGAAGAAAAATGAAGAAGTCTTTCAATTTCAGCAATAGGACAACCAGTGGCCATTTGAACAGCTTCAGATGCCAGTTGTGCCCTACAGGCATTATTCACTGCCTGTTCAATCTTATATGAGTTGGTTTCAAATGCATGTTGATCTTTTGATTCAACAGTGAAGCAGTTACCTGCAACATGCTTGTTATTATGCTCTTTAAGTGTGCATGCATCTTGATTGCCCAATTTCCGAGTATGACCCTCATCTTCATGAGAACTTAGATCTCCTGAGTTCTTACCCATGCACATTACTCCATTTAATGAAGAAACAAGATTTTGAGAACTGGAAGCCGTTTTACGTTCAATAGTGTTTTTCAATTCAGCAGCTGGCACATCAGAATGATCCGTTGATGAGCAGTCAGATCTAGCAGAGCTGGTAAAGCCAGGATCCTTCATCCCAATTGGTATCCATCTCTGTGAAATAGATCCAATACCGTGGCTTGGCTTATTGTATTCCGCAAGAGAAATTTCTTTCTGAACTGGGCCAACTTCATTAACTAAAAGATGAGGAAGGTACACTGGAAACTTCGCCTCAAGCATATTTGACTGATCTGAGTCACATGATTTTGGCAATGAGCTTTCCTGATTTCGTGTATTACAATTATCGGTACTAGAAACAGTGTTACATTCAGGTGGCTCCAACTCATCTGGATATACTTGTGTGCTGTAAACAGATTCGGATGTCATATTTTCAGCTCTGTTGCTCTGGAATGTAGCCACATGAGAATTACTCTGAGAACAAGATCTTGAAACACAGCTCAATCCTGTTTGATCATTCAGCTGAGATGAGAAATCTTTTATTTCATTCTGTTGCATTATAATTTTTGCACAACAGTTTGAGCCGGCCTTATCAATTTGAGAACCCTTCCTGGAATAACCATAGTCTTGTTTTGTAGCTGGAATACTTTTTCTTTTCAACTTCCTAGAAACTTTTCCTTTTAAATGTTTCTTATCCACACTTTTTGATAACAAAGTCACATCATCATTAGAAATTCCTTTAAGCAAAGGAGCCTCTTTCAATGTGACATCAAACTGCGAGCAAACTGGACTAACTTTCTTCATTTCCCCATTGCATCCACTGGCCTCATTCCTCTGAACCTTTTGCCATATAGAATGATTGTTTTCTTTCCCTGTACGGCCATGCATATATCTTACACTTCCAAATCTGTGGACACTTGAACTGGTGGGGGTTGTTTTGTTTTGCTTGCCTCTCTTGCCAGGTAAAACCACTTGCATATCACTACAGCTACCAACTTGACGACCGCATTTTTTTCTCTCGGTGTGATCTTTGGTATCCACAGCACAATTTAATGAGCTTTGATGAGAGAGACATTCCTTACTGGAATTAAAACCTGGTGGTTCAGAAACACTAATTCCGAAACTTTCATTTTCAGATAGCTGCACATCATGAACAGCATGAATGTTATAATCACTGTTTGAACCAACGGAAACTGAATCCAACAGTAAGGAGTCATGTATATCAGACAAACCTTTGGAATACATATCATCATAACAGCTAATCTGTACACAATGTGTATGCTCCACTCCATCAAGGATGGACTCTTTGGTTTGAAACAGATTGTCTGAACTACACACAAGATGTTCCCTGGTAAAATTCCGAAAAACTGAAGGGGCAATACCTTCTGAATTGTCCACCTTATCAACATACGAGCTGCATGTCTTTGGTGTTTGACAAAGGTTAATAATGCTATTACTATTTCCTTCATATCCGTTTCTGTCAACCATAAGATTGGGCAATAGTACTTCTGGTGCCACCGATGATAATGGTCCATCCCTATGACCCAAATCAGTATTACCACAGGTTTCAGAAGTTGGACTTCCATGGGCATATTCCTCAGAGAGGACTTCCAATTCAGTAGAGCCAGAGTCACTCAAAAGCTTCATACTCTGTTTCTTCTTCTTTCTAGCCTTTTTTCTTGAATTTCTCTTTACAGCCTTGTCTAGTTGAGAACTGTCAATAAGCAGATCAGATGAACTATTAGCCTTTGAGCCATTTCGGTTCAAGCCTGGGGAGTTGCTGCAGATGAATGAATTCTGATGAGAAGAATTGTTGGAAAGCTCATTCAATTTAGTTGCTTTATTTGTCAAGGCCTTGTTTTGAGATTGTCGTTGCACATTCGACCCAGGAAAGTTTCTGGCTGTATATGACTCCACAGCTGGAGGTCCTTTCCACACATTTTGTTGATTCCTGTATGAACTAATAGATGGCGGAGAAACCATGTGCAGACTGTCCATATTTACCTGAACTCCAGATCCCATGTGATTAGTATGATCTGGAAATTTCAGCGGTACTGCAAAAATCCTCCAGTGTCCATCAGATTCAAGGGTAAGAAATGTAAGAATAGGACACCTGATAAAATAAGAGGAGAGAAAGAAGATCAAACATTGGCTACAATATAGCTGCACAACAATGTGAAAATCTTTATTAAAAAATGCCCACAGTGACGCAGCAATCAGGAACTGCAGTATTTAATTAGAAAGATTATTTCCACAGTCCACAACATAGGCTCCCGGCTCAAATATCTTTAAGCTGAAAAATCTCAATCCTGCCAGTGAGCTCTAGCTCAACTGGCACCACATGCCCTTGCAACTGTTAGATGGAAGGTGAGGTTGTGGGTTAAAGACCCACTGGGTGCATGTGTAACTTACCTACCATTAAAAAAAAATAAAAAACTCAAATCCTAAGATCTACTGAAGAGGATGTTGATACCACTGGACCACAAGTCAAACATCCATTTCTAGAGTGTCTGAGACTTAAAGAAATAGGCATAGGGAAATAGCTCTTGAACTTCTAAAATGGACATAAGGATATCTACTAAACGCCAACTTGTTCACAATCATCAGAACATTAAAAATTCCTTATTGTAACATTTCAATCTCAAGTCATCATCTTCTAATATCCATATATATCAGAGAGTTAGTTACAAATGATTAAAGAATATTCTGAGAATGACAACTGGTGGGGACACCTCACCACTAGACTATTCTAGATTCTTCTAGAAGAGTATAATCCAATAGTACCACTCATACAACAATATTAGCTCTCTAACCACAAGAAAGTGATAAATGAAAAATAAATGGAAAAGAGAAATAAAGGCAAGATTTAATTAAGAGCAAAAAAATAAAATAAAGGAGAATTTATCAGATTAATCAAATAACAAACAGTTCATTTAGTCATAAATTTCTGTAAGGAGGGATTACTTGCACAGGTAAAAACCCAACAAGGTGCAGGCTCCCCGAGGCAGGATCAATATGGTATCATACACACTTTATTAGCTAAACAAAGGCATTAACTGTTGAAGAATTTATACTACAGCAAAACCCAATTGCTCTATAACAACAAGAAGGATAAAGTCCTCAAAGAGAGATAAAGAAATAAAGAGATGGATCAAATTTAAATAGCAATATCTGATGAGTGAAATTTTATTAAAGAAATACCAGTGGAAGAAAGCAAAGAATGAACTGATACCACAATTATCGGAAGGAATGATTACATACATACATACATATATATACATAAGCTACAATCAGACATAATGACCACAATCATTTTACCTTGCGATAGAAAACACTCCACGATCCTGAAGAGAAGATTAAAATCCATGGAAACAAGTCAGAGATTTTATTCAGAAAAAATTAAAGAACAAAGTACAGACCCAAATCAGTTAATGTCACAAATATTTAAGACCTCTAAAGAAGTGCTAAAACCAAGTTCTTGTTGAAATTTTCTTGATAAGGAGTCTTTTCTTTCCTCTGAAACTTTCTGAGTATCAGTCTTGGTTATATGAAGGCCACAATGCATCTTTTATTGTGCCTGTCCATGTCAACAGCACAAAGTTAAGAACATGAACCAATATTTTAAAGCAGAATTAGATAGAGATACCATATTCAAGAATTGTACTCAAAATTTTAACATCCGCACAATTTAAATCACTCACAAATAACAAACTATAGTGTTTTTTATTATTATTATAATGAAGAATGCCTAATTTTAACTAGAATAAGCTGCAACAGGTGCTAAAGGAAATAAGAATATCGGCCACTGCTGACGTTGGGGGTTTACATCTTTAGGATCTGGGCAAGCATATTAGGCTGATTGGCGAAGTCTAGGCAAAAGTATATACTACAAAGTTTCAGAAGTTGGACTTCCATGGGCATATTCCTCAGAGAGGACTTCCAATTCAGTAGAGCCAGAGTCACTCAAAAGCTTCATACTCTGTTTCTTCTTCTTTCTAGCCTTTTTTCTTGAATTTCTCTTTACAGCCTTGTCTAGTTGAGAACTGTCAATAAGCAGATCAGATGAACTATTAGCCTTTGAGCCATTTCGGTTCAAGCCTGGGGAGTTGCTGCAGATGAATGAATTCTGATGAGAAGAATTGTTGGAAAGCTCATTCAATTTAGTTGCTTTATTTGTCAAGGCCTTGTTTTGAGATTGTCGTTGCACATTCGACCCAGGAAAGTTTCTGGCTGTATATGACTCCACAGCTGGAGGTCCTTTCCACACATTTTGTTGATTCCTGTATGAACTAATAGATGGCGGAGAAACCATGTGCAGACTGTCCATATTTACCTGAACTCCAGATCCCATGTGATTAGTATGATCTGGAAATTTCAGCGGTACTGCAAAAATCCTCCAGTGTCCATCAGATTCAAGGGTAAGAAATGTAAGAATAGGACACCTGATAAAATAAGAGGAGAGAAAGAAGATCAAACATTGGCTACAATATAGCTGCACAACAATGTGAAAATCTTTATTAAAAAATGCCCACAGTGACGCAGCAATCAGGAACTGCAGTATTTAATTAGAAAGATTATTTCCACAGTCCACAACATAGGCTCCTGGCTCAAATATCTTTAAGCTGAAAAATCTCAATCCTGCCAGTGAGCTCTAGCTCAACTGGCACCACATGCCCTTGCAACTGTTAGATGGAAGGTGAGGTTGTGGGTTAAAGACCCACTGGGTGCATGTGTAACTTACCTACCATTAAAAAAAAATAAAAAACTCAAATCCTAAGATCTACTGAAGAGGATTTTGATACCACTGGACCACAAGTCAAACATCCATTTCTAGAGTGTCTGAGACTTAAAGAAATAGGCATAGGGAAATAGCTCTTGAACTTCTAAAATGGACATAAGGATATCTACTAAACGCCAACTTGTTCACAATCATCAGAACATTAAAAATTCCTTATTGTAACATTTCAATCTCAAGTCATCATCTTCTAATATCCATATATATCAGAGAGTTAGTTACAAATGATTAAAGAATATTCTGAGAATGACAACTGGTGGGGACACCTCACCACTAGACTATTCTAGATTCTTCTAGAAGAGTATAATCCAATAGTACCACTCATACAACAATATTAGCTCTCTAACCACAAGAAAGTGATAAATGAAAAATAAATGGAAAAGAGAAATAAAGGCAAGATTTAATTAAGAGCAAAAAAATAAAATAAAGGAGAATTTATCAGATTAATCAAATAACAAACAGTTCATTTAGTCATAAATTTCTGTAAGGAGGGATTACTTGCACAGGTAGAAACCCAACAAGGTGCAGGCTCCCCGAGGCAGGATCAATATGGTATCATACACACTTTATTAGCTAAACAAGGGCATTAACTGTTGAAGAATTTATACTACAGCAAAACCCAATTGCTCTATAACAACAAGAAGGATAAAGTCCTCAAAGAGAGATAAAGAAATAAAGAGATGGATCAAATTTAAATAGCAATATCTGATGAGTGAAATTTTATTAAAGAAATACCAGTGGAAGAAAGCAAAGAATGAACTGATACCACAATTATCGGAAGGAATGATTACATACATACATACATATATATACATAAGCTACAATCAGACATAATGACCACAATCATTTTACCTTGCGATAGAAAACACTCCACGATCCTGAAGAGAAGATTAAAATCCATGGAAACAAGTCAGAGATTTTATTCAGAAAAAATTAAAGAACAAAGTACAGACCCAAATCAGTTAATGTCACAAATATTTAAGACCTCTAAAGAAGTGCTAAAACCAAGTTCTTGTTGAAATTTTCTTGATAAGGAGTCTTTTCTTTCCTCTGAAACTTTCTGAGTATCAGTCTTGGTTATATGAAGGCCACAATGCATCTTTTATTGTGCCTGTCCATGTCAACAGCACAAAGTTAAGAACATGAACCAATATTTTAAAGCAGAATTAGATAGAGATACCATATTCAAGAATTGTACTCAAAATTTTAACATCCGCACAATTTAAATCACTCACAAATAACAAACTATAGTGTTTTTTATTATTATTATAATGAAGAATGCCTAATTTTAACTAGAATAAGCTGCAACAGGTGCTAAAGGAAATAAGAATATCGCCCACTGCTGACGTTGGGGGTTTACATCTTTAGGATCTGGGCAAGCATATTAGGCTGATTGGCGAAGTCTAGGCAAAAGTATATACTACAATAATAAATATCAAATTCAATAGGGGTGGGTGCAAGACACAAGGCCTAATAAGAGCGACACAAACCTTAACAATGCAGCAGCTTACACAAGCTAATAAATGTGCGTACTCTCACTCTCACTCTTAGTTGAAATAACACCAATAGAAGATCCCATCTGCCCAAGCCAGGGAAATTGAATACAATATAATACAAGCATCATCATCATCTTTAAATGAACACTGAACGAACCTCAATAAATAAATAAGAGAATTCATGATGGCTGAAGGGGGGGGGGAATCTTTAAATGGGAATGCATATTATTAGCAATAGAATAATGAGCAATTTTTTGCTATGGATTTGAGCATAAGAAGAAATAACTAAAATTCAACGCAAGAAACAGAAAATTGACACAAAGAAGTCAATATGATATTAACTAAAAGAAAGCAACAGTCATGGATTCCTCATATAAAATAAAATTGACTACGAAAAATGGCAAGGAGACAATCAATAGCTATTATGTTTCGAATGAAAGAAAGGAAAGAAGAAGAGAAAAAGAGAGGCCTTGGGAATTGAATTGAAATGAATCTGAGTCGGGAGAGATTCAACCCATCCAGCTTCTTCGTCTTCTAGCCTAGTACTACTACTACAATCATTATTAATTTAATTATAGGAATAAAAATAAAAATCTCAAAAAACATATTTATCATCCCATGAAATATAGGCGTCAAGTTTGGAAAACAGATACATTCACTTTTTTAGGGAAAATGCATTTTGCATTGTACGGAATGAAAAGCTCTATACCTAATTTAGAGTTTGGCATTTGAGGGAATTCTATGTGCACCCTACAAATAGAAAGCAAGTTAGTTTATATATAGTCTTTCTTACTTTTAAACATAAACATATATAAAATCAATCAATCAATCGGATTTTCATTTTCTTGGCAAAAAATAAATAGATAGAGAGTTAATAGAAAGCAAAACCATGTCCATATGATTCATGAGATTTGCTGCTGCTGCTCTCTCTCTCTCTCTTGGAGTCAACCTCTCTGTGACTGTCTGTTTCTGTGTCACTGTGTTTGTTTGTTTTGTTTTTTTATGCCTACTCTCCGATACTCAGCTCAGCTCTTCTCGCAATTTCAGCTTTACCTTTCTTTTCTTTCCTTTCTTTTCTTTTCTTTTCTTTAAACCCTTTTGGATTTTGGCTCGTCCAACACCATGCCGATACGTGTCCTTCTATATTCACCGTCTGCCCGTATCACCTCCACCGCTCCAAGTTTTGTCCAAATGCTTTCACCTTACTTTTTTTGTATTTTTGTGTTTTTTTTTTTTTGGGGGTGGGGGGTGGGCGTGGGGTTGTAAAATTACAATTTATACCTTTGATGTGCTTCATCACCACAATTTAGACATGAATTCTTAATTTTTCTACTTAACCCCCAAAATGAAATTGAGGTTTCCATCTAAATTAAGAGATTTTGTATTTTTTGAATTACAGATTACTCTGTGGTTTAGAACAATGTTATAAATACAGTTTCAGACCTTTTGTCATTGAAATCACAATCAATTTCGACGTAATCTATGTGTGTGTATATATATATACCGAAACCTTTAACTTTTGATTGACCTTTCCGCAATTTTTCATATCAGTATTTTTTATTTATATTTTTTAAATATAAAATAATTCAATTTAATTCTTTCGATTTTATAAGTGACTGATTCTAAAAAAGAAAGAAGAATTAATACCCAACACATCATTCTTCTTTTCTTTTTAAATTTTTAATGCCCTTATTTTTAAAACCTAACCATTCGTTGAAAGTTTGAAACATCTTCTAAGCTTAAACCCTAGAGCGGTAGAACATGTCCCTTCCCTTCCCTTCAAAAGACACAATTGTGTAGTTTCTGCTATTTTGACTTTCAAGTTTCAACCATAACATCATCCTCAACTCGTGCCTCTAAAGCTCAGCATGTCTCTTTTGTTTTTCATTTTTCCATTTGGGTTTTTCTAATTCTTTTCTTAATCAGTTTATTTTCCGTTGTGATACTGAAAAATCAACAGCAAAACAGAAATAATTAGAATAGCTAATATCTTTGTCCTTTGATTTTTTGTGTGCAAGCTTTAGAGTTTAAATCAACATCAAAAGTGGAATAATTAGAATAGCTAATATCTTTAATATTAAGTATTAACGCAGCCTCCCTCTTTGCTCACATTGGCAATGCACATACTAGCCGATCAAGATTTGTATTCCGACTCCAAATTTTCTTAGGAATCTAAATTTGCTTAGATTAAAAATCTTATATTATAAATAAAGTCTTTCTCTTTGAATAATCGAAGCAATGTATGATTTTGAATTGTTTTCTATATTTTATTTTGAGAATTGGAAGGTCCATGGAATAATTTAATTAGCTATATAGTTCTGTATGTTTGATACTCTTCAATTTGTTTGTTCCGTTCGATTTCTACTCGGCTCTTTTATTAGATACTGTTGATATCTCACGGTTCTACAAGATCAGATATTTATTTTTTTTTGATACAGGATCAGATTTTTAGAAACACCAAGTATCAAATATTAAATCACAATCCTGAAACTAATGGGTTCTCTAAACCTGTGGGTTCTCTAACCAATCTCTTTCTTTTATTTTGTTTTTAAATCCCTATTACCTCTCAAGTTTTTTATTTTTCAAGGTTAGGCTGTAAGGATGAGTTTTCTATGGTAAGTATCTAATATTAAACCACAGTTCTATATATATACTAGCCTCTATGCACACGCATTGTGCTTGCTTAGAAGGCTCTTCTATTTTTCTGGGTAAAGGTTGATAATTTGCATATATTATAATTTGGAAATATATATTTTTTATTTTTCAAACAAATAAAAATGATAAATTTTAGAGATAAGTGGTAACTGTAATTTGTTATTTGACATTTATGACCATATTTCTAAATAAAGTTATCCTTTATTAATGAAGGTATTTTTAAACCATATAAAAATCCAGTTAAAAAAGAAGAATCCTCTTATAGTTAGCTGCCCTTGCAAATTGGACCTTACTCACAAGCCATAGCTCCCACCATTCGGTCTTCCATGTTTATCAATGGTCTTGGTTCTATTTTTTGAGGTCCTCTTGCTTTTCCTCCATCTTTCCTCTAAATTTAAGTTTTTGTTTTTGTCTTTTTTCATCCTTCTCAGTTCGTTTGCACCAAGTGTTTGATAAAATGTGTGTAAGTACCCTTCTTGCTGTTGGTCTATGTGGGTAACTTTTTTTCTCTTTTACTTTTTTATGTTTTTAGGTTGTCGTTGAATTGTAGTGGTAAATATGAATTTTGATAGTTTACTGATACATACATACATAGACAATTTATTGGATAAATTTATGTTAGGGAATGCATCATTTAATTGTAAATTTTTTTCCTCCATCAATAATACATTGACATCATACATAGATAGCAAAACAAAGATTCATAGCATATGTTAAAAATTCACATATGCTATGAAGTATTGAACATGTTACTTTTGTTATATGTATGGTACAAAAAGAACATACGATTTTGTTAGTAGGCTCTCTCTCACCTGAACTGCCCAAGTAGCGACCATTGCTATCTAATACACAAGCATTTGGTATCAAACCCGCTAATGTGTCTTGAATCTTGATTGTTGGTTGATATTTGTATGTATAACGAGTCAAATTAGAATTTCCAGCGGACACTTGACAGGTATCAATCACGATGATTAACAAACAAAAACCATAGACTATTTTCAAAATAGTATTGACCACCTTTTGAAATCAGATAAATACTTCTGTTTCTCAAAAAAAAAAAAAAAATACTTCCTTCTAAAATTACCATGCCCTTCAAAACTCACTACAGTTGTTAACTATATTTTCACCCTAGAAGGGCTTGACCTCTATCAATGTTACTTTACATGATTAATGATATTCTTCTTTGTTTGATGATGCCAAAAATCATCAGTGAGCTGCATGGTCCTCACATGCTCTAGATAGAACTTACAAAACAGAAATAAAGAAGACCTTGCAGAGAGTACCAGTATGGTACCGGTCAAATACCCTCCGAAGAGAGAATTTCTACAAACTCTAGAGTGCCAGAGTTGGGAGAATTACGTGTACCTTGATTTGTGAGGGCTTTGGGGTTTTATAGTAGTGCAGAGCTGACCTTAATTTCTTGGTGGAGAGGGTATTTCCTTGTAGAGAAGATCCCCATTAATATTCGTAATATATGGGATCCTTTCCTTATAGGGCTTCCTTCGACTATAGTTGGGCGTGGAGTGCACGATATTTCCATTCTAAGATTCTTGGATACCACTCATGCCATGAAGGTGACACGTGGGTGCCACGAAGGTGACATGTGGCTTTAGCAGATCATTTAGCTTTGGTCCATCTGCCTTAAGGGATCCACCCGTCGCACCTCCTCTCCGTCCATGTCACACATCCGTCTGCTTCAAGGAATACAACCGTCATGTCTCTCATCCATCCAGGTTATGAACCCATCCTCTAGTTTTTAGAATTCCAAGACCATCTCTTTTCGTGACTCCGTCACTAATGTCTACTCTCGTTATTTATATTCGTCTATTTGGGGATTTTATCCCTATCAGCTGCCCCCTCACTCCACGGGTCCATTGCCCAATATTCTAGACGAACACGGGGGGTGACGGTTACTCCTAGTTCTAGGGAATTGTGCCTTTATTGACAGGGTAATTGAGAGTCAAAAATGCTGATGAGACATGTGGCATCATTTGAGTGGTGGGTCACTTGGATCAAAGTGTCGCTTCGTCTTCTACGTAACTACCTCTATATATATATGTTGCTTTCTTCTCCCATTTCCATCTTTTGCTCCTAATTTCCTTTGTCAGAGCTCATCTGTCTCCTGTGAGATTCTTGCGATCCGTGATCTTCGTGCATCTGTCCATCGTGCTTCCATCCTCTTATTCGTTCCATATACCTGTAAGTATCTCCATCTTGTATACTTCTAGTTTTTCTTTAATTTGAAACTATTGTGACCATCATGTATATAGACCTATAGAGTCTTAGGAATTTGTCCGTCATTTGTAGGTGTAATAGATGTCCAGTGAAGTGTTGAGCAATCAATCATGTGTTTGCAAAGGAGTGGGCTACGATGAAGTCTACCTGACAGGTTAAACCAACCTCGGCGCTACATACATTGAGAAGGATTCATTTGCCAACTCACCTTCTGAGGAGGAAGATGAGGACTCAGATGAGTATGGGTCAAGGAGTTACACGGACAAAGTCTTAGGCAACGAAGAGATCAACGAGTCCCCACTCCGATCCATCATCGGTCCTAATGGTCTTAGGAACTTCGTCCTTCCCCTGATATGGATGGTTAACAATTTTAGCTCGTCTGTCAAAAGTAAACACTTCAACACCCTTTGAGATAGGTACCAGATCCCTGCTGACATCCCCATCCGTCTACCACGTAAATTTGAGAAATGTTACTACTATGATGCTTTTGACATCAGGATGTACAAGCAGATGTTCAAGGCTAGGCTTAGGCTTCCTTTGAGTGTGCTCCACCATTGCCTACTTCAATTCCTAAGTCTAGCCGTCACCCAAATTGCTCCAAATGCTTAGAGAATCTTCATCGGTGCCGAGGTTCTGTATAGGGTACTAAGCAAGGGGAGCCATCGCCTAATAGTGGAGGAGTTCTTCCACTATTATTGCCTATAGGAAATAGTCAAGTCCAAGGGTATCTACAGTTTCCTTCCAAGGAAACTGTCACTAAGGTTGGTGTACAAGACTCCAAACTCAAACTAGAACTGGAAGAACCGATATTTCTTCGTCCAGTGAGAGACCTGGGTATGTCACCCTGACGAACATCATGACACACCCATTGTTGACAGAACCTAGGGCATACTGCCTCCGTTTGGTATGTGTCCGTTGGAGCTTATTTGTCACTTTAAACATATTTACTGTTTTCTAACGTAATGCTTATTTTGGTTGCAACTCAGGACCGTCCAGAAGTGTCTCTTGAAGAGTGGAATTTTTTGGAGAGAATCTTCTGTATCCCACTCCAAGAGAGGACCGGAAAGAGCTCATCACCCTGGCTACCATTCACTGGTATTGTGAAGGACCTAAGCCCACAGACATCGCCCGTCGCTACGACCGAATTACACACAAGCGTGAGTCCATTGCTTTCCTTTGGTTTGTTCTTCAGTCTTTTACTTTCTTGAATTTTGTCTAACTTTTTCTTCCCGTCCCCCTTTGATGTAGAAATGGACGAAGGCAAAAGGAAAGGCTAATATGCAAAAATGCCGCTAAATGCACGAAGAAGCAGTAAGACGGGGAGGTGCCCCCTACTAAGGGGACAACGCCAATTAAGCCATTCTTGAAGTGGAAGCCCACAGACAAGGGCGACCGTTCGGCCAAGAAACCCAAGGAGGAGGTCACGGCCACCGTTGGGGGGAAGTCAGGGTCCGTTCAAGTGCCTCCTTCCTGTCATGGTGGTAGTAAAGGCCTAATGACGGCCCCAAGTCCTACTCTTGAGAAGTGCCCCCTATCCTCCATAAGGACTCTTGTCGTGTGATGGGGCTTCTGTCGTCCATTATCAAGGATGACGATTACGAGGACTTAGGCAATCATGCCATTAAGGCTATTGGGGAGATGGGCCTCTTTGGCTTAGCTTAGGTATATAATCGTTACTTTTCCCTTTCACTTTTAATCTAGAATATTTTGGTTTTGAATGTCTTTTAACATTTTGTAAGGGGTGCTGATGATGAAGGGTCTAATGGACCATTGCCTTACCAAGGAAAAAGTGATTAACCGACTAAAGGAGAAGGTTAAGGCTATAAAGGCAGAGTTGAATAAGCTTAATGCTTGGAAGGAAGTCCAAGTCCAAAAGCTGACCTTAACTAAGAAGGCTCTGGAGGAGTCGGAGAACCACGTAGACGAGCTGAGGAATGTACTTCTAAATAAAGAGGGGGAGATTACGAACCTAAGGGAGCAAGCCCATTGTGCTAAAGCTGACAGGAAGGTATAGTTTCAAGACTCCGATGGATACCTTAAGGAGCTTAGCAATTGGTACTCAGACGAGTTTGATGAATGCCTCTGTCAAGTGAAAGCTCTTTACCCTAACCTTGACGTGTCTCAGGTATCCCTTGATAACGTTGCCTAGACTTTGGCCAAGACCGTCGACCAAGAGGGCATGGACGAGCTCTTCGAGGAGGACCCTACGCCCATCGTTCAAGATGATGGAGAAAGGGCTCCTAAGGATAAGCAGGCTAAGTCTGTTAAAGATAAGAGCCAACCTGTTGAGGAGGAAGAGCTAGGGACGGTTGTGGATGGAGCACCTCTAGTGGACCAACCTTAGCATTTGTAAATTTTTATTTATTGAAATCATGTTGAAAACAATGGTTGTATAACTTTTTTGGGTTTTTAATTCTAAGTTTATTTGCTTCCGTTCCATCTAAAAGATTTCAATTTTATGCCTATCAGTTTGGCAGGTTTTAGATCTTTCGCTTAGATTTATCAAGGAATGATCCGTCTTTTTTATAAGTGGGATATGTCTATCCATATAGATTTTCAATGTATCCCTTAGGGTGTACTTATGGAATTAATTAATTTTCGAGGCATCCCTTGGATGCACCCATCCACTCATGGACTTGTATAAAATTTAAGGCATCCCTTGGGATGTGTCCGTCCACTAATGGACTTCAATAAATTTCAAGGCATCCCTTGGGTGCATTCGTCCACTCACGGACTTGTATAAATTTTAAGGCATCCCTTGGGATGTATTCGTCTATTAATGGACTTAAATAAATTGCAAGGCATCCCTAGGATGCACCCCTCCACTCACGGACTTGTATAAATTTTAAGGCATCCCTTGGGATGTATCTGTCCATTAATGGACTTTAATAAATTTTAAGGCATCCCTTGGATGCACCTGTCCACTCACGGACTTGTATAAATTTTAAGGCATCCCTTGGGATGTATCTGTCTACTAATGGACTATAATAAATTTTAAGGCATCCCTTGGATGCACCTGTCCACTCACAGACTCGTATAAATTTTAAGGCATCCCTTGGGATGTATCCGTCCACTAATGGACTTTAATAAATTTTAAGGCATCCCTTGGATGCACCGGTCCACTAATGGACTTGTATAAAATTTAAGGCATCCCTTGGGATGTGCCCGTCCACTAATGGACTTTAATAAATTGCAAGCCTCCCCTAGGATGTATCCGTCCACTAATGGACTTTAATAAATTTTAAGGCGTCCTTGGGGTGCATCTGTCCACCTAAGGACTTGGTCGTAGATATGGTTTTGTAGAGATGTACATATGCGCATGATATATCTAAATAACTCCTCTTATTATGATAAACATGTGCATAAACAAAATTGCTCTGAAAAAATAAAAAGCTGCCATTTGAGCTAAAAAGTACTGTAGATAATAAAAACAACTAGAATGAAATAAATTAGAAATAGAAGTGGTCTACATGTCGTTGTCTACTGGTAGTATTTCTTTAGGTGCTCGGTATTCCATGGATGGTGCAACTTTTTGTTGGAAAAATACATGTTTGTATCGCATACAAGACATACACAGTGGAAAATTAACAAATCTACTTCATTCACAATTGATAACATGTACTATGTAAATTTTAGAATATAAGAACAAGAGAGTATACATTGGTGCAGTGAAATTCAAAAATAAAGATTAGAAGCAAGGAAGTCAATACCGTACTGGAGGTTGTACCGGTTTGGCCAGGAGTACGATATATTTCGGGTACCGGTCAATACCGGTGTACGGTTTTGGGTTTACCGTTATTTTATATATTTAATATATATATATACACACACACACACACAATCTCTATTTACCATAAAACATTAAAATGAAACACAGTAACCAAACTACAATTTGTTATTTATCACATCATCTGAGAGTGAGAGTGGAAAAAAAAATTATGACTTTTTACTGTACTTTAGACTAAACTACCATTTTAGCTTAAAATATCATAGAATGCAATAATAGAAATGAATTGCAAGGCCCAATTCTAGCAACTTCCTTCTTCTCTTTTGACTCTTTCGTTGAAACCTACATAGTACACGTGTCCTGACCCTCCGACCTCCTCTATAGCACCCACTACCACTACCTCAATACTCACTCACTCACTCACCTATATTAATTACTAATTACACAACACACAGTGACAAGTGCTTATAGTTACAAATATCTTCAGGTTCTAATTTCACATGAAATATAATTCCACACAGCAAAAATTAAGGCAAAATTTTACCTGAGAGTGAGAGACAGCAGCCAAGACCTGAGAGACAGAATGGTTGAGAGACAAAGAGCAGAGAATGAGAAGCCGAGAAAGTGAGTGAGAGACATAGCAGCTAGAGACACTGAGACAAAGAAGCTGAGAGAGTGAGAGACACATAACAGCTGAGAGAGAGCGTGAGAGCAAGAAAATAAGAGGGCTATACGGCTGAGGCCTTAGGGTTAGAATTAGGATTTAGCACAATTACCATATTGCCCTTGAAAACTTGTCAAATTTACCAAAAAAAAGAAGGATGTGTTTCGGCCCGGTATCTCTTTACTGGCGAAACAACCGGAATTCACCGAAACGTCTGGTATGCGTCCGGTATGACCAATATTTTTTCCAGTACAAAACAGAGGGTGTATCTATACCAGTGCACTGGCCGGTACGGTATATACCTGCGATACCGACCGGTACGGTATGACTTATGAGATCAACTTCTCGAATTAGAAGTACTTGGAAACACCTTTAATCTTCACTCCAATTTCACTTGTGTCAAAGAAGTGTGGTCTCTCAATCAGTTTCCAAAGGGAGAATAAGAGAGTGGCTTACACTCACATACACACCATTTCATTCCTTATGAAAAACTCTTATTATATTATGTATGTTTCTCTCCTTGTATTAAACTGATTATCTAATTAGACTAGCCTTTCAGGCCATTCCAATTGGGATTTAATATGTGGCTTGGAGTGGGACCAAAAGGGAATAAATAAGATTCTAGATCCAATGGGTGTTGAGCTTTTCTATCAACTCTTGACAAGTCCAAAGTTATCATTAATTATATTTAATACCATTATATAAATATAATTGCATTATAGGCCTTATTAATAAATTATATCTCAAGACTATATTATACATTCAACCCCTTCATAAAATATTCATAGTAATACAAAGTCATGAATGTAGACTGCCACTTTGAAGATTACTACATCTTAATCCTTAAGTACCTGGCTTAATCCTTTAAGTTATTCATCATATATTTATGAAATCCAATTTCATAAATATATACTTTAGTAACTCCTTACTAAAGTAGTTAGGCCTAATATTCTGAATAACCAAACCCATTAAACTTATCTTAAGGGAATATTTTATATCTCTATTAAGAGATTATGAATTCCATTTTAAAAGTATATGTTCCATCAACACCAAATATGGTTGCTCAACATACTGAGATTTTGATCGTGACTTTAAATCTCACTCTTGATATATCAAAGCAACTTACACTTCATGATCAGGTCCATTATTCTCTCTGGATTAATAGTTCATGTAAACAGAAGTAGTGAAATTTATTATTCATTTGACAGTCGTTAGGAGAATAATAAATCTCATAGCGGTTTAGTTCAATATGTCTTAACTTTTAAAACATGTCTACATATCAACTAGAAGTCTCCACTTCCATGATCAAGACAAATCATCTTAGTTGATATGTTATAGTTTTCGCAGATGAAATGCCCAATTTTATCACTGACTACGAACTAAAATTCTGAGTTTATAAAGAACTTGTGATTTATATCTTCTATGACTAAATCATATAAATCACATACTATGCATCTTATGGGCTATATGATAATGTCCAAATATTCATGTTACTATTATTTTAGATAATAATAAAAAAACTTTATTAATCACAACATAATGTCATACATAGCATCATACAATAGGATTTAAGGGCACATATCCTAACAATCTCCCTCTTGCCCTAAAGACTATTTTGCACTAATCTAACTCCCATTCCCTTCAAATGTGACTCAAAAGTCCTTTGGGACAAGACTTTGGTAAAGGGATTTGCTAGATTATTTGCACAATCAATCTTTGCTACTACTACATCTCCTCGAGCAACAATGTCTTGAATAATGTGGTACTTCCTTTCAATGTGCTTTCCTTGGATCTTTGGATTGTGCAACCACTCCGCTATTGTCGCAAAACAATGTGATAGGAACTTGCTCTATTCTCACAACACCAAGATTAGAAAGGAATTTCTTAAGCCAAACAGCTTCCTTTGCTGCTTCACAAGCAGCAACATATTCAGCTTTCATGGTGGAGTCAGTAATACAAGATTGCTTAACACTCCTCCAACCTATGGCTCCACCTCCCAAGGTGAATTCACAACCTAAAGTAGACTTTTTGAAATCAAGATCTGATTAAAAATCTAAATTTGTATAGCCAATAGGTTTCAAATCCTCACACCGGTAAACAAGTATATAATTTCTCATTCTCCGTAGATACTTGAGAATATGCTTTACAGCTTGCCAATGTTTTGGTCTTGGATTTGATAGATATTGGCCGACCATGCCAACTAAATAATAGATATCTGGTCTAGTACATAGTATGGCATACATGAGATTTCCCACTACAAAAGCGTAAGGAATTTATCTCATCATATTTTCTTCCTCAAAAGTCTTAGTCATCAGATAGAGGAACTCCATGTCTGAAAGAAAGCAATCCTTTCTTAGAGTTTTGTATGCTAAACCGTTCTAGAACCTTATCTATATACCCAGCTGATGACAAGCCTATCATCTTATTCTTGCGATCTCGCCAAAGCTTGATCCTTAGAATAAAGTTAGCTTCACTCAAGTCCTTCATATCAAATTTGCTTGACAACCAAACCTTTACTGATGACATTACCCCTACATCATTTCCAATGCGTAGAATATCATCAACATAAAGCACTAGGAACATTACTACTTTATCTCGATGTCTTTTGTACACACATGGTTCATCAATATTTTGTTCAAAATCAAATGACTTCATTGCTTGATTAAATTTGATGTTCCATGACCTAGATGATTTCTTAAGTCCATAAATGGATCTTTTCAACTTGCATACGATATGCTCTTGGTTCTTTGCTATGAAAACTTCTGGTTGCATCATATAGATTTCTTATTCAAGATTGCCATTTAGAAATGCAGTCTTGACATCCATTTGTCAAATCTCATAATCATAATAAGCAGCTACTGGTGAAAAGGTTTCTTCATAATCAATACCTTCTTTTTATGTATATCCTTTCGCCATTAGTCTTGCTTTAAAGGTTTCAACCTTTCCATCTATCCATCTCTTCCTCTTGTAAACCCATTTGCAACTAACAAGTTTAATGCCATTAGGCGCCTTTACAAGATCCCAAACTTGATTGGAATACATAGAATCCAATTCATATTTCATAGCTTTGAGCCAATGATGTGCATTTGTATCATTCATTGCCTCTTCATAAGTGTAAGGATCAGTTTTAACCTCTTCTGAGATAGATTCATAAGTTTCTCCCAGACCTATAAATCTTACAGGTGGCCTAAAAATCCTCCCACTATGACGAGGCTCCTATGTACTAGTCATCTCATGCGTAATATCTTGTGGTGTATTCGATACAATCACATCATTCCTAGTTTCATCCATTGATTGTTCAATTACATATTCATTCATTTCAGCCAAAAAAAACTCTACTTCTAAGAGTAAAATTATTCATATAGTCATTTTCCAAAAATTTAGCATTTGTATTAACAAAAAATTTGTTATCATTACGATTATAGAATAAATAACTCTTGGTTTCTTTTGGATAACCCGCAAGCAAACATACTTCTGATTTTGGTTCCAATTTATCAGGCTTCCCTTTTAGCACATGTGCTGGACAACCCCAAATGTGGAGGTATCTCATACTAAGCTTACACCCGCTCCATAATTCCATGGGTGTTTTGATAACAGATTTTGATGGAACTAAATTTAAAAGATGTATTGTTGTTTTTAAGGCATACCCCTAAAAGGAAATTAGTAAAGTTGACTAACTCATCATGGACCTCATAATTTCTAAAAGAGTCTTATACTTTCTTTCTGCTATACCATTTTGTTAGGGAGTCCTAGGTGCAGTCAATTTGGATACAATCCCATTTTGAGTTAAGTAATCCTTGAAATTCCCAAGAAGGTATTCACCACCTCGATCAGATTGAATGGTTTTTATGCATTTACCCAATTGATTCTCAACTTCAGCCCTAAACTCTTTGAATTTTTCAAAAGTTTCGGACTTTCGTTTCATTAGGCACACATTACTATATCTTAAGTAATCATGCGTAAAAGTGACGAAATACTTATAACCTCCTTTTGCTTGGGTTGACATAGGACCATATACATCCGTATGAACTAATTCAAGCAACTTTTGGGCTCTTCTACCTTTTGCATTAAAAGGTATTTTGGTCATTTTACCCTTCAAATAAGATTCACAAACTGGAAATTCATCAAAGTCCAATGGCTCTGAGAGTCCATCTTTGATCAGTCTTTGAATTCTGTTTGGATTAATATGACCCAAACGCAAGTATCAAAGATATGCATCATTAGTAAAAGGAAACTTTCTCTTTAATGATTTTACGTGAGAGTCATTATTTAATTTAGAATTATATAATTCATGCTTATCAAGAGTTAAAATATAAAGACCATCAACAATATTGCCAAAACAGATAAACATTTTATCCTTCTTTATTACAACATTGTCTTTCAAGATAATACAATATCCATGTTTACCTAAATAAGTTGCATAAATTAAATTTCTACGAAAATTAGGTACAGATAAATAGTCTTCCAATATTAAAACTTTAGAATCAAAGCATAAATTAAACTCTCCAATAGCTACAACTGGAATCTTGCTCCAATCAGCCAAAGTAAGAATCAATTCCCGCTCATTCAGCTTTTAGTCTCCTGGAACCCTTGCAAAGTATTGCAGATATGGTTAATACAACTTGAATCCACACACCAAGAATCTGTGGGATTTTGTACTAAACATATTTCAAGAAGGAATGAACTTTTCATACCTTTATTCTTGGCAACTCTAAATATTGGACAATTTCTCTTCCAATGACCTTTCTCGCCACAATGGAAACACTTTCCTTTGGCGTACTCCTTTTTCTTTCCCTTGTTGGTAACTCCTAAGGCAATTCATATACCATCTTGTGTGGTGAAGTCCTTCTTCTTCTTCTTTTTACCCTTGCCTTTCGACTTAGGTGGAGAAGTAGAAATTTTAGCCATATTAGCGTTAACATTGGATGTACCAAGAATGCCTTCCACCTCTACCAAATCATTCATTAATTCAGATAATGAATAAATTTTTTGTTCATATTATAATTAAGTCTGAATTCCTTGAATGATTTTGGTAGTGATTAGAGTATCATATCCACTTAAGATTCTTCATCAATATCGGCACCTAAAACTTCTAGTGTATTCAAATTAGAGATCATCCTAAGACAATGCTCCCTCATTGAAGTACCTTCAGCCATTTTGGTATTATAAATTTGCCTCATAGTTTCTTGCCTTGCAGAATGACCTTGCTCACCAAACTTCTCCTTCAAACTTAGCATTATGTCCGAAGCTAGTTCTACATCCTGCATTTGATGTTGTAGAACATTTGAGATAAATGCTAGGATATAGCACTTGGCCATCTCATTAGATTTCTGCCAACAATCATATTGCTATTTTTCCTCAAGAGGAGTATCTAATGATGGAAAGTTAGGACAAGGTTAACTAAGCACATACTTGTGCTCTTTAGTAGTAGGAACAATATCCAAATTTCTTTTCCAGTCAACATAGTTAGATCCAATCAGTTTGTTTTGATTAAGAATAGCAACAAGTGGGCTAAAAGATGCCATGATTTAAAACTGAAAATAATAAACATAAATATAATAAGTAAAATTGGACATTATCAATTTAGCATATAAACATATAGTATGGAACCTTAATAAAACCATAATATAAAATATGTAACGACAACCCAATCTCATGTTTAAAATTCCTTGGTAGCAAGTAAATTATAAACACTATGACTGATTGAGAACTATTCTCATTATTAGTGCTATCATGATAACTCTTATCAAACACTAATAATATGCCGTATTTCCTTTAGCCTCTAAGTAATAATGACATAGTTCCATAGGGAGGTTAACATTAAACTTAGTCTAGTGTACACCATTGCCCAAAATCTATGTGAGTCGTTAAATAACTCTACGGTAGCATGGTCATTCTTAATGTAAAAATACATTTCATCCATCATTAAGAAGTTTAATCTGTAGTATCGTGAATTAAACACCCTCCGTTAGGAGCAAGGCATATACGCCAAGATGAGGTGCTTAATCACACTACTATAAACCAACAATGGAGGCCGTGAGATCCAACCTTTGTATCTCTCTCCCACTAGATATTAAGAAAAAAAAGGTTTTTAATTAGAAAACATGCGTAATCTCATTACACATAGTCTTGCACTTTTAAATGTGAAACACTTAGTGAAAATTCAAAACTCACAACTTTTGATCGATTGAATGTATCTCTCGATCGATCGAAATCATGAAGAAAATTTTAATAAACAATCTGGATGACTCGATTGATTCTCGATTCCTGTTTGATCAATTGAAAAGGCAAATTTGATCGATTGAAAGGAATTCTCGATCAGTCAAAATTTTAATAAATTCATCACAAACCCATGGGTTGACTCGATTGATTCTTGATTCCTGTTCGATCGATTGAAAATGAACATTCGATCGATCGAAGGGAATTCTCGATCAGTCAAAACTCGTGAAACTGAATTTTCCAAAATTTTCACTAAACAATTCAACGGTTTTTGATGAACAAACTACCATCATATGAACATAATAGATTGAGTTTAAGATCAAAACTGAATACCATTGATGCTATAGCCTTAAAGTTCAATTTAACATACTTAATATCAAACTCGAACAACATCATAACATCAATAATAGTTTTTATAAAACAATAATTTCAATAACCATGCAAAAAATTGAATGTAGAATCTTCTAACATCATGAAATTACTATCTCTAATTCCAAAACTCACAAAACATGTTATACTAATTGGAAAATAAAGACCGCTTTGATACCAATTGTTGGAAGAAAAAAACATGTTTGTATCGCATACAAGACATATGTAGCGGAAAATTAACGGATCTACTTCATTTGCAATTGATAACATGTACTATGTAAATTTCAGAATATAAGAAAAAGATAGTGTACCTTGGTGTGATGAAATTCAAAACTAAAGATTAGAAGTACTTTGGAACACCTTTAATCTTCACTCCAATTCCACTTGTGTCCAAGAAGTGTGGTCTTTCAATTAGTTTCCAAGGGGAGAATAAGAGAGTGGCTTACACTCATATACACATCATTTCATTCATTATGAAAAACTCTTATCATATTATGTATGTTTCTCTCCTTGTATTAAACTAATTATCTAATTGGACTAGCATTTTGGGCCATTCCAATTGAGCTTTAGTATGTAACTTGGAGGGGACCAAAAGAGAACAAATAAGACTTTAGTTCCAATGGGTCTTGAACTTTTCTGTCAACTCTTGACAAGTCCAAAGTTACCATTAATTATATTTAATACCATTATATAAATATAATTGTACTCTAGGCCTTATTAATATATTATATCCCAGGATTTTATTATACATGCAACCCTTTCATTAAATATTCGTAGTAATACAAAGTAATTAATGTAGACTACCACTTTGAAGATTACTACATCTTAATCCTTGAGTACCCGGTTTAATTCTTTAAGTTATTCATCATATTTTTATGAAATCCAATTTCATAAATATATACTTTAGTAATTCCTTACTAAAGTAGTTAGGCCTAACATTCTGAATAACCAAACCCATTAAACTTATCTCAAAAGAATATTTTATATTTTCGTTAAGAGATTATGAATTCCATCTTGAAAATATATGTTCTATCAACACTAAATGTGGCTGTCCAACATACAGAGGTTTTGATCGTGACTTTAGATCTCACTCCTAATATATCAAAACAACTTACACTTCATGATCAGGTCCATTATTTTCTCAGAATTAAGAGTTCATATAAATAGAAGTTGTGAGATTTATTATTCATTTGATAGTCATTAGGAGAATAATAAATCTCACAGTGGTCCAGTTCAATATATCTTAATTCTTAAAACATGTCAACATATTAACTTGAAGTCTCCACTTCCATGATCAAGACAAATTATCTAAGTTGATATGTTATAGTCTTCTGTGACTAAATCATATAAATCACATACTATGCATCTCATTGGTTATATGATAATGTCCAAATATTCATGTTACCATTATTTTAGATAATAATAATACAACAACTTTATTAATCACAACATAATGTTATACATAGCATCATACAATAGGATTTAAGGGCACATATCCTAACACTTTTGTCCATTGAGTGTCTCCAGGTGATATGTGCCTTTCCTCTGCTACGAAGTAATTCTGTAGGGTCCTTCCCATTAGGGTCTTAGCTTCCTGTGGGAAGGATCTCTTTTAGTGCTTGTTTCCTTCCTCAGGACGAGATCTTTAACTTGAAAGTCCCTGTGCATGACTCTAGAATTGTAGTGCTTGACCATGAGGTCTTGGTATCGTGCTAACTTTTATTTAGCTGTTGCTCTGACCTCGTCCATTAGGTCTAGCTGTAGGTGCATGGTTTCGTTGTTCTTACTCTTATCATGGTTCTTCATCCTGTAGCTTATAAGTTCGACCTTAACGGGGTTAACAGCCTGGCTCCCATAGGCTAGTCGAAAGTGTGTTTCTCTTGTAGGTGTTCTAGCTATTGTCCTGTACGCCTACAATATACTTGGCATCTCGTTTGGCCATATACCTTTTGCCCCCTCAAGCTGAGTCTTGATGATTTTGAGCAAGGATCGATTCGTGACCTCAACTTGTCCATTGGCCTGAGGATGGGTGGGTGAGGAGTAGTGATTCTCAATCCCTGGACAGCTTGTTGTTGAACTACTTCCCATTATTCAAGACCAAGACTTTGGGGACCTATACCTGCAGATGATGTTTCCCTAAATGAAGATTCGTACGTTTTTCTCCGTGATGATGGCCAAAGCTTCAGCTTTCACCCATTTGGTTAAGTAATTTGTGCCGACCACTAGGAACTTTAGTTGCCTTATTGCTATTAGGAATAGGCCCATAATGTCCAACCCCTATTGAACAAAAGGCCACGGGGCCATCATTGGAGTGAGCTCTTCTATTGGCTGTCTGATGATGTTGCTGAACCTCTGATACTTGTTGCAAGCTCTAACATAGGCTTGGACACCTTTTGCATGGTAGGCCAATAGTATCTTGCTCGAATCAGCTTATGCATTAGCGATTATGGCCTTAAATGGTTCCCGCAGATTCCTTCATGAACTTCCCTCATAACATAATATGCTTCCTTGGGGCTTATGCATCTTAGATACAGTCGGGAGAAGCCTCTCTTGTACAAGACATCTTTTATTTGGACGAATTGTGTAGCCTGGACCTTTAGTTTTCTTGTGGCCTCCTTATCGTTGGGTAGTGTGCCGTCTTTTACGTACGACATTATCAGTGTGGTCCAGTTGCTTTTCGAGCCTATTTCCTGCATACCAATGCCATCTATTAAGGGTGAAAGCTGAACAAAAGAAAGTACATACTGGAGATAGACATGTGTTTTGCTTATGCAGCCTTGGCAAGTCGGTCTGCTTACTCGTTCTCCTCCCTTAGGATTTGAACAAACTTGGCCTGAAGGTCGTCGCTTACCCACTTCTTTACTTACTCTAGGTACTTTTTCATCATTTCTCCCTTGCTTTCGTAATCACCGTTTACCTAGCTCGTGATCACCTATGAGTCGCAATACACCATCACACTTGTGGCCCTTGCTGCTTTGGCGAGATCTAGTCCCGCTACTAAGGCTTCGTACTCTGCTTCATTATTAGTCATAGAGAAGTTGAGATGAATCGTACACTTAATCTCATCCCCTTCTGGAGAGTGTATCACTATCACTACTCCACCAACCTACCTGTTGGATAATCTGTCCATATGGATAATCCATTGAGGATGCTCTTCTACCCCCTGGCCTTTCATATTGGTGAATTGCGCAATGAAGTCAGCGACCACCTGTCCTTTCATGGCAATGTGCGGGCGGTGTTGTACGTCGAATTTGCTCAACTCAATTGCCCATAGCGCCATTCATCCAACGGCTTCATGATTACTCATTACTTTTCATAGAGGTTTGTCTATCAGAACGACCACAGTGTGGGCCTGGAAATATGGTTTGAGCTTGCGAGCTGCAGTCACTAAGGCGAAGGCTAACTTCTCCATCGAAGGTACTTCTCCTTTGCGCCTTGGAGTGCCCAGCTAGTGTAGTATACGGGTTTCTGCATCTTGTCTTCTTCTCTAATTAAGGCTACACTGACAACAGCTGGGCAAACGGCCAGGTAAAGAAACAGCTCCTCCCTAAGTTTGGAAGGGCTTAGCAATTGTGGGGAAGAGAGGTATGCTTTTAGGACCTCGAATGCTTGTTGACACTCGATCGTCCACTCAAAGGACTTCTTCAACATGCAAAAGAAAGGCAGGCATTTGTCCGTTGCCTTTAACACAAACTTGTTCAGCGCCGCTAACTTGCCGTTGAGGCTCTGCAGTTCTATTATGTTCCTAGGTGGTGCCATCTCCATTATGGCCCAGATCTTGTCTGGGTTGACTTCAACTCTGAGACATCATGAATGCTAGGAATTTTCCAACCATTACCCCAAATGCACATTTGCTTGGATTGAACTTCATGTTATAAGAGCAGAGGGTATCAAAGGTCTTCTTAAGGTCGTCCAATTGGCCGTCTTCCCGTCGACTTTTCACTAGCATGTGGTCCACGTAGACTTGGACATTCCTCACAATCTGATGTGCAAATATTTTGTTCATGAGCCTTTGACACATTGTGCCTGCGTTCTTGAGACTGAACAACATCACTTTGTAGCAAAAAAGGCCTTGGTTGGTGACGAACGAAGTTTTCTCCTAATCAATCTTGTCCTGCTTGACTTGGTTGTAACCCGAAAAAGCATCCATGAAACTTAGCAACTGATGTCTTGTTGTTAAGTCTATCAGGACGTCGATCTGTAGGAATGGGTAGCTATCTTTAGGACACACCTTATTTAAGTCCGTGAAGTCTACACACATCCTTTATTTTCCATTGGCTTTTTTGACCATCACTACATTGGCCAACTAGTCGGGATAGTATACTTCTGTTTTGAATTCTGCCTCCTACAATTTGCGAACTTCTTCCACTATAGCCTTGTCTCACTCCTAGGCAAATGCTCTCTTCTTCTGTTGGATAGGGGCGAACAAAGGTGATACATTTAACCTGTGAACCATGACTGAGGGGTTGATCCCAAACATGTCTTCATGGCTTCCGGCAAAGACATCTTGGTTCTCTCGTAGGAACGTTGTGAGTGCTTGACAGACTGGCGGACTGGCTTGGGTTCCAATCCTGGTTGTTCACTCAGGTTTGGAGTTATCGAGAAGTATCTCCTCCAACCCCTCAATGAGCTCTGCAACTATCCGTTGCTCTTTTATGCTCATAGTCTATAAGTGGTTATCCATCTCCAACATTGCTATGTAGCACTTGCGTGCTGCCACTTGGTCTCTACGTACCTCTCCTACTCCGTACTTAATGGGGAACTTGATTATCAGGTGATAGGTCAAAGTCATGGCCTTCCATGAATTGAGTGTAGGCCGGCCCAGTATTGCATTGTAAGCAAATGAACAGTCAACAACAAGGAATGTAACATCCTTAGTAATTTGTTAAGGGTAATCATTGACCATCATAGGCAACATAACTGCACCGAGAGGGTATACTTTCGTTCCTCTAAACTCGACGAGTGGTGCATTGGTCAGCACGAACCGTTCTCTCTCGATTCTCATTTGTTGGAATGCTGGGGAATAGAGGATATCAGCAGAGCTTCCATTATCAACTAGGACTCGGTGAGTGTTGTAGTCTTTTACTGATGTGCTAACAACTAGTGCATTGTCGTGGGGGTGGTGTAGATGTCGTGCATCTTCTTCCGAGAACCCATTTATGGGGTTGTCGACTCGTGCCATCTTTGGAACAAAACCCGTCAGCTGGACATTCTGAACTATCCTAAGGTAAGTCTTACACGCCTTCTTGGATGAACCAGAAGCTGTGGTGCCCTCTATAATCATCCTTATGTCCCTTAAAGGTGGTTTGGGGCGCTCGCCCTCCTTTCTAGCCGCCTGTTCCTGCGGTGGGTCTATTCTTTCTTTGCTAACGAATCATTGTAGTTTCCCTTATTTGATAAGGGCCTCAATCTGTTGCTTCAAGTCATAGCATTCGGATGTGTCGTAATCATAATCCTGATAAAAGAAATAATACTTGTCTCTAGATCTCTTATTGGGATCTCCTTTCAACTTGTCAAGCCACCTCAAGGTCATATCGTCCTAAATCTACATTAGGACCTGATCAATTGGGGCAGTCAGCGGGATGAAGCTTACGAACCTTCTAGTAGGGAGTTTGGAGTGTCGATCCTCCCGTCGGTCTCTGGTTTTAGTCATCTTCTTGCCTTTCCCTCTTCTTGGGTTTTCCTCTTGGGCTAGTAACGCATCCTCTGCGTTTGTTGACACTTAGCCTCGATTGGCTAAGCATAAAGATCGTCGTTGCCGTGCCTTCATTTGACCACCCGCCATGGTGACAGCTCCCACGTGTGTGGGGCCCCGTTGGAGGGCCCCTCTCGATGTGTGATGTGGTGCATGTGCGTGCTTCGCGTAGAGTTTCAAGTGCTCTCTCTCTCTCTCTCTCTATGAAGGAAAGTAGGTCTACCTTTGGCGTTATGGCAGGAACCAGGGCCAAATTATAGGTGATTACGAAAGGTGAGTGGAGTCACCACCAATCATTGGGTTTTTTTAAGGTGTGATTGGTCACTTGTTTCTAGTTGATTTTATTACCAATCCTCGGCTAAGAAAAATGGCATTTTTCCTAATCTAATGTGGATGGCAAAAAATCTTGATTCTTATGTCTGGAAGTTTGGTTATGTGTGGGGAAGGTGTTAGGCACCCCACAACGTCTGTCCAAGGATAGTCCTTTGTTTTGATAAAATCTTAATTTTTGGAAATTGGCAATAAAAACATGACTTCAGCATTGGCTTTCGAGGCTTTGCATGCATGGGGGTTTTAAGGTTTGGCTTTTGAATGGATGTGGTCCCAATCTATGCTTTCCTAAGGCATTTAAGCAAAGTGCCAGATTTCTACAACGAAAATCTGGCGAAAAGTCACCTTACTTTTCACTGCGAAAATTAGGCATTGCTTACACGGACTGTGACAATCACACCAGAGGGGACGAGCAGGTATATATATACATACATCATGCATAATGCAAGTACACAGAACAGGAAAGTAAATGCCCACATTTTTAGAGAATGGCCCAAAATATAGGTGCAGGAAAATAAATAGGGGTTGCCATACCTTAAGGATGAGGACGAATGATACATGGCATGATATGCCTAATACAAACCATCTAAGAGAGAAATGGATGAGGAAGGAAGGGGTTTGAAAGAGTAAATAACCAAAAGGGAAAGTCTAAACTCTTATATTTATTGAACCTAGCCATTTGGCCCATATCTATATGCTTGCTTCCTTGTCCTTTTTGCTTGTGCCTAGGAGACCGTGCCCTCACTCCATATGTGTACATGCAAAGGCAAAGACAAGAAACTAGTAGACAAGCGATGGCAAAAGAGATGCAAAGAGTATATGAAAGAGGCATAAAGCAAATAAGCATGATAGGCATGGCAAGCATAGTAGGAAATCAAGCAAACGAGGAAAAGGGCAAACAAGCAAGAAAGCAAACAAAAGGGGGTGTCCGCAAGGGACATATGTTGGTTTAGACTTGGTGTCCATAGCTTCATTGTGTTGAAACATGGAAGACACACTAGCAAGCAAGACTCATGCATGGACATGTAAGCAAGCGTGTAAAGATGCAAAGAAAGCCAACGGGTGGCACAAACAAGCATGGTAAGCACATCATCGTATAGAGCAAAAAAGGGGAAAGGTATGCACAAAGCAACTGGCATCATGGCAATGCATCCCAAATGGTTACATCTAGACAAGGCCTCATGGGTGTCGGATGTAACCACACAACTACAAACCCATTGTGGGTGTCAAACATGGCAAAGCCTAGAACAAGAGAGACTAACATAAGTGTAACGCATAGAAACAAGCAAGCATAGACATGCAGATAAGGATGATCCAAACTCTTTGATGTGGGCCAAGGGGCATGGACGATGATAAAATACAAGAAAGAAAGATAAAGCGACAGAAGGGTTACAATAGCACATGGCATGACAAACATATCCTTTGTCTAGGCACATAAACATGACATGGGGTATACAAGCACATGGAAGATGGCATAAAGCAAGCAGAGCATAGATCCAAGCACACAAACATATGAAAACATAGATCTAGGCATAAGCACGGCAACAGGCATGTGAACATGTGAAAGCTAGCTCATAGGCATGGTAGAACATGGATTCAAGCATATAAGCATGTATGGATGTGGATCTAAGCATAAAACATGGCGAAAAGCATACGAACAAAAGATTCGAGCAAAGCATAACCATAGACATGATATCAAGCATGTGAGCAGATAACCCTAACTTCAACATAAAGCAAAAAAAGGAATGAAACAAAGGAAACATGGCATAAAACCCTAAGCATGTAGATCTAAACATATAAGCATGTAAAAACATAGATCTAAGCATAAAACATGGCATAAAGCATATAAACACATGGATATAAGTAAGGAACACACATAAAGCAAGAAGCATGCTACAGAAAGCACTAAATCATGTTATTCAAGCAAAACAAACAAGATAAAAAAAAAAAAAAAAAAAAAAAAGATTTAGAAGGTTAGGCATGTGGATGATAACAAAAAACGCTACATCCACAACCCTAAACCCCAGATCCCAAGTGTAGAACCAAGAAAAGGAAGATTGGGTACAAAAGATCTTGTGTTCTTGGTGAAGAGGGAAGAATCAAGAGACTTTGATGTGTTTTTAGAGTGTTTTTGGGTTTTTTTTGGTGTTTAAAAGTGAGGAAAAAATGTGTAAAGAGGCTGGGTAGAAGGAAAATCTCAGGAAAAATGTGTGTTTTCCCTGGTTTGGGGTGCCTGGGGCTACTTATAGCCCTGGGCGTGAATTTCGAGGTGGCAGCCCTTCAACCACAAAAGGCCTCAAAAAGTGTGGATCTGGGTAATCTGCACGTTGGAATCAGGATTTGATAATCTATGCAATGGTGTCGGATTCAATCCATTCTAACAGCCTAATCAAAATTAGGGTTCTTGGGCCCACCTAGGATCAACTTCGGGTCAAACTTGGTCAAAGTTGTCAAAAATCTCTGAAAAGCTCGAGTTTGATGTAAAAATGTGAAAAATGTTGTTTTGTGAGAGTTTGGACCATGTTTGACCTTCGGTTAACCCTAGGGCTGACTAGGGGCATTTTGGTCATTTTAGTGAAAAAAGGCACTTCGGGTACTCTGGTGCCTAAATAGGTTGTGCCACACCGTTCTAGATGTTTTCATGGCCCCGTAGAGAGAAAATGATATTTTTGGATTTTTCGAGGTTCCGACATGCAAATCGAGGGTGGACAAAATATGGTATCAACAGCGTTCATGTACTTAGTGGCTCAATAAAGCACATCTGACATGGTCTTTGGGTCGTTTTTGTATAAAGAGAACAAAAACCTCCCCTTCTGTAATCCATTGGTGAACACAATGACAAGTATCTTATCATCAGCTTCATCTGTTGACAGGGCTTCTTTGTTGAAGCGTGTTATGTATGACCTCAGTGTCTCGTCCTCTCATTGCTTGATACTTATCAGGCATGCTATGGACTTCTTATACTGGTGCCCCCCGATAAAGTGCGATGCAAACTGCATACTTTGCTCCTTGAAGGTACTGATGGAGTTAGGTGTTAACCTACTGAACCATACCCTTGCGGGACCCTTCAATGTAGTTGGCAAAGCTTGGCACATGATCTCGTCCGCAACACCTTGTAAGTGCATGAGGGTTTTGAATGACTTAAGATGATCCAAGGGATCCCTAGACCTGTTATAGGCTTTTATTTGTGGTGTACGGAACTTTGGTGGAAGGGGGAATGAAATGATGGGTGCAGCAAAGGGTAAGTTCATTAAGGCCGTTCAACACCTATCCCCTGAGAGCGTTCATCATGAAGTCTATCCTCTCTTTCATCATCTGCATCTCTGCAACCATATGCGGTGGTGCCGTATCTACGACAGATGGACGGCTAGTATCTTGTTGCTCTTGTCTGCTTAGGGCATTATTGCCTTCTGGCCTTTCTCGTTCCCTCCTTTCGGCGCTGGTGCCCTCTTGCTCCTCTCCGTGACTCATGGGCACAGCATCCCATTGGCACAGTTGTTCCTCCAGGTCGTGGTTTTGCTTAGTAAGGCGTTTCACAGCCACAACTAGAGTCTGTACTTGTCTTTCGAGGGCAGTAGTGCGTGGTTCATCTCCGTAATTGTTGTTGGTTGCCATCGAGCAAGTGAATAACATAAAACTCTTTGTCTGGGAAGTGGTAATATGGCTGCTATTATTTTATTTTCTTTCCCACAAACGACGCTAACTAATGATGCCAAAAATCGTTAGTGAGCTACATAGTCTTCACGTGCTCTGATAGAACCTATGAAACAGAAACAAAGGAGACTTTACAGAGAGCACCAGTGTGACACCGGCCAAATACCCTCTTAAGGTTAAGTTAGAGAGAATTTCTACAACTCTAGAGTGCCAGAGCTAGGAGAATTACATGTACCTCGATTTGTGAGGGCTTTGGAATTTTTATAGTAGTGCAGAGCTGATCTTAATTTCTTGGTGGAGAGGGCTTGCTTCGATTGTAGTTGGGCGTGGAGTGCAAGATATTTCCATTCTAGGATTCTTGGAGACCACTCATGCCATGAAGGTGACACGTGGCTTTAGCAGATCATCTAGCTTTGGTCCATCTGCCTCGAGGGATCCACCCATCGCACCTTCTCTTCGACCATGTCACACGTCCGTTTGCTTCAAGGAATACAACCATCGTGTCTCTCATCCATCCAAATTGTGAACCTGTCCACTAGTTTTTAGAATGCCAAGACTGTCTCTTTTCGCAACTCCATCACTAATGTTTGCTCTTGTTATTTATATCCGTCTATTTAGGGATTTTATCCCTACCATTTCTAATCAAGGAGGAGGTAGCTATTAGGCAACTATCTTTCTATTATTGATAAGGTTGAGGAAAACTGCTATACAGTATGAGATTAAAAATTTATATTGATAAAATAACTCTGTTTTTTTTTTCTCACTGTTTTGCTAATTATAGGTTTTTTCCCTTCCTTTTTTTAATTTAATTTTCATGAATAGGTTGTGAGTGGGATTGCGTTGCCATTAGAGTCTAATACAACATACCATCATCAAAATCCAAGAAGAAGAAACTCTATTTACAAAAGCAAAAGTCTTCTTTATCATAGCCACTGATAGACACTGCATTTTGTACCCCTTATGACTTGAGCCCCCATTCCTCAATGATACTAAATTCTAAGACCCAAGGTTGGTTTAGGGCCCAATCAAAAGTTAAATTGACTTAAGAAATATTAAAATAAAAAAATATAACTTTTAATGAGCAAATAAATCTATTTTGGGAAAAGTTAAGCCAAGGAAATCCTCACTATGCTCACACAAGAATTAGCCTGTGCAAGTAGCTTTCTACATGCACACGCAGGCACGATCCTGCACACACATAACAAATTCTAGAAATTAAACAAGGCAAGTTTTTTGCATTAATGTAAGGTTTGGAACAAATCCCACATTGTTTGGGAGTCATTTCAAACCCCTATTTTCACACTATAAGTAGCCTTACATGGTATATTTTTAAAACACACAAAAATCTCATGAGAAAACACTAAGATTTACTAGAAATAGTGAATCAAAGAGAGAGTTTTTCACAAAACATCTTCAAGTCAATTTTCTTTTGATTAGGGCCTTTTCTGGCTTTGATCTTTGAGTTTAAGATTATTAATCACTCTTCTATTGAATTGTGAATAGATTTGACTGAGGGGAATGGTCAAAATTCAAGCTTGAAAAGCTTTTGTTTGAGGTACGTAGTCTAAACTATTCCTTTTCTTTTCTTTTCCTTTTTGCACTTTAATCTTTCTGTTTGCTTTAGTTTCTTGTTGTAATATGTTTTAATATGTTTATGTAGTTTAGGTTTAAATATTTTAATGTCTAAAAAGCATGTTAGGATATTAGATTTAGCATTTTAAATCTTTGTTGTGTTTCTAGGGTTTTTGGGCAGAAACTCACGTGCGTATAATCTTGCTTGCACACACAAGCTTGATTATGTGCATGCAAGGTTGTTCATGTGTGCGCATGAACCTACCCAAAAAATCCTAATTTTATTTTGTTTGTTTTTGCTTCTTCTTTCACATGTATACCTCATTTTTAGATCCTTTTTCTTGTATTTATGGTTCTAAGTCTCTGCTTCACATGTTTGTTTGCTTGTTTGCTTTTTCACATGTTAGAATTAGGGTTTATCTTGTGTTTTCCTTGTTTGATGCCATGAACATGCTTTTAAATGTTCATGCATAATGCCATAGGTGCAAGGTAAGTTATGCATTGGTATAAACATGCATTTTAGTGATGTAATGTGTTTGTTCATTGTTTGATTTCATGTCTAAAAGCTTGGAATACATGTGATGATCTATGTTTGCTTGCCATGCCTATGTTTCTGCCTTGAATGGATATGATGATGGATGATAGTAACATGCTAGGGTTTATGCCATGCCATGCTAGATGGATGCTAGGTTGGTTGACATGTGTACTAGATGTATGTTAGGAGATGCCATGCTAGATGAATGTTAGGGTCTATGACTTGATGAGATGCTTGATTAGATGAATGTTAGGCTTTGGTTGATTGCCATGATAGATGTATGATTAGATCTTTTGGGATGATTGATGCGATTTTGTGTGTTTAGATACATGTTAGTGTGTGCATGAGTTAGATAACAATATTGAGTGTGCATTTAATAAGGTTAAGACATAAGACACAATGAGAGGAAGCCAAAATTAGGATTGGGCGATTTTGGATGCCTAAACCTTTCCAAGACCATACCATAACTCCGAACTCATATCTGTGGTAGTAAGATCAATAGTCCTTCCTCGAGAGGATGCTATATATATGGTTCCTAGACCATTGCAAAAACTAGGTGGCGACTCCCATTGTCGTTGTGTCCACAAAACCATATGGAGTTAAATTGTAATAATTTCTTCTTCTTTTATTTATTTATTTTTTTTTACATGCACTCAGTTCTTCTTGTAAATGACATGGAAAGATAATAAATTTTTTTGAAACTTATCCCACTACTTGTAAAGGTGGTAAATTTTGATTTGAGCAACTTTACCTTTATATGACCTATTATTGACTTTATTACTAATATTTCTAGTTAAGGCCCTATAACTCAATCAGCATCTCTTGTCATTTTCAATGGAGACATCCAAGTTTCAAATGTTTCTACCCTCTATAGTAAGTGTTGGAGCATTTTAATATTAATTAATTAAAATGGATTTATATGACAATATAAATATAAAAATGTGGGAGTTAATATCGAAGATAAGGAGTTAGTGAAATATTTAATCCGCATTGAAAATGAGAGAGACTCTTTTATTCTTTTTAATTGTGGTGATTAATGGGCTAATATATATTGTGCAAATATTAAGCTAGATACATTTAGAATATTTTCCATATTCATTGGTGAGTAAATGACCTTTATAATATGGAAAATGAAGAGCTATTCACCCATTTAATGGATTAGCTGTTGGGCCTATTTAATCTCTAGAAACTTCTTATCTTATCCATTAATTGTGTAACTCCAGTCCATCAAATTTATGTCTAGCAATTAATCTTGTAACACCACTACATCAGAATAATGGACCTAATTAATCAAATTAATTTGGGTAATAATTTTGTGGGGCCCATTGAGCCTATAAATAGACTTATTCGGACCCATCCAAGTCACTGCAATATAACTATGTTAAGACACCAAAAAATTCAGCAATTGCAAGCATTCTTATACACTAGAAAAATAGAGAGGTTCTTGGTATGGAAGGTGTTCTTTTTGGTGGAGGTTTGGGCTTTAACACTTTGTGCTAGGTTGTTTTAGCCATACGATATTTGTTAGGCTGTTGTATCCTGGGGGAGACAAGTCAAAAAGGTCTGCATCGGTTATAAAGTTTAACCAACCAAAGGCTTGAAATTTGTAACTCGTATGAGTGGGGTGTTAGAATTATAGGAGCACCCTTGATAAAATTTCATCTATGTGAGCGTGGGGGTGGGTCGCTCCTAATGTGATTTGGAATTAATCTCAAATACACTCCTGAAACTGGGATCAACATGCGGCCGTAAAGTGCTAACTATAAAAACTTATGTCAACACCTAGGTTGTTATGTGTAAGCAGTGACGCTTAATTTCTCCAAAGCAGCCCTAGTTCAAGTTGGAGACCACTACATCTCTGGAGTTGAAATTGTTGTTTTATTAAGTGAAGGTTTAATGCAGAACACACCTTCATGATGCATAGTGACCTGTCTTTGCCCAGTAATCTTTCTTTAACTAATAAAATATAATATTAAAATGAGTGGTGGATTATTGGAGTATTTTAATATTAATGAGTTAAAATGGATTTATATGACAATATAAATATATAGATCTGGGAGTTAATATCAAAGATAAGGAGTTAGTGAAATATTTAATCCCGCATTGAAAAGGAAAAAGACTCTTTTATTTTTTTTAATTGTGGTGATTAATGGGCTGATATGTATTGTGCAAATATTAAGCTAGATACATTCAGAAAATTTTCCATATTCATTGGTGAGTAAATGACATTTTTAGTATGGAAAATGAAGAGTTTTTCACCCACTTAATGGATTAACTATTGGGCCTATTAATTGTGTAACTCCAGCCCATGAGATTTATGTCCTTCAATTAATCTTATAAGACCCACTATATTAGAATAATGGACCTAATTAATCAGATTAATTTGGGTAATAATTTTGTGAGGCCCATTGAGCCTATAAATAGACTTATTTAAACCCATCCAAGTCACTGCAATATAACAATTTTTTTTTTACAAGATAGAATTTCTACTATAGTCTAATCTAAGTATATATGTGTGTGAAGCTCCCTCCAAAAAACTTGAACCCCGGCCCTTGCCCCCCACACTCTATAAGCATTTATACTTGTGGAGTAACCACCGCACTAAGGGTGCACGGTTGCAATATAACACTGTTAAGACACCAAAAAATCCAGCAATTGCTAGCATTCTTATACACTAAAAAAAATAGACAAGTTTTTGACAAGTCAGAGAAGGTTTGCATCGGTTACAAAGTTTAGCCGACCAAGGGTTTGAATCTTCTTAAAGAGCACGAGTGCCGCACTTTAGTTTAAATAGTGTTGTGTATTTTCTAATCTCAAACAAATAATATTCAGAAGTATTATTCAGTTTCTCTTTATATTATTTTTATATTATTGTGTTTGCACCAACTGTAAGAGGTAACTTTCAAATTTTATGTGTGTGTGTGTGTGTGTGTGTGTGTGTGTGTTGGGGGCAAGGGGGGCCATGGGTGTGTAGGCCACGATTAAGTGACAATCGTTGGGCTTAGGCCCAAATTAATTGATGTGAAACTTAGGGTATATCTCACAATGGAGGTCCCAAGAAGAGTTGGACTGATAGTTGGTGGTTATGAGTGGTTTTAGGGTGGTTATATGTTATCAACCGAGCCGTCTGAGGAGGCTCTCAAGTGGCCAAGGTGTCACAACACAAACTCGATACCCGTATTAGTAACCATGATTGGCATGCTAATATTGACCTTGAAGCTGATATTAACCAGAACCAGCTAAAATTTTAAACAAAAGCTTTCCTCTTTCTTTTCATTCTGATTTCTTTACTTTCTTGATATAAATTTTCTCACTTGATATTCAGAGCATCTGCATTGTTCTTAAGGAATAATATAATCCATCAGTAATTCAAATTCCACACTTTCATATAATACATCTCTATTTACACTAAAATATACAGCTTCCATTAGTAGATCTTAAAATACATAATACTACATAGCTAAACATCAAATTTCCAAAATTGGGTTTTACTTATAAAACTAAAACCAACTCCTCCCAAAACTAGACTAGGGCTCCCTCTGCTCCAGAATAAAACATGTTGACTGAAAGTTTAGAAGGGGTGAGTTACACAGTTCAGTAAGGGTAAGTTACGTGAGAATTTAATAAGAATGCATGCAAACCAAAGCATTTCATTTTATGAATATTTAGATAGGAGAACATCTTTCATGCATAGTGTTTTACACTCTTTATAATAATAACTTATGCACTTTTCATAGGAAAATAATTGTTCTCCTTTTTCTTAGCAGAATAATATTACAAAACCTTTTTAGACTGATTTTATTTCAATTCTTACAAAATCACCAAACTTAATATTAACGGTTTAAAATCATATATATTCTTATTATAAAATAATCAATTCCTTTGTAGTCTCAAAACTTGATAAATTCATAAATTACTGAAATCAGATAATTTGTAACTTTGACTTAAATAAAAAACATTATCTCTTATAGAATAACAAAACTTTTCTTCGTATACTTCTTCTCATAAAATATTATAACTTTCATAGTTACAAAACTTAACATTTCATAAAGAACGGATATCTGATAACTTTTGACATAAACTTATACTTTCATAAAAAAACTTTATCTTTAAAGAGAAACAGAAAATTTCATCTTTAAGAACCGCATAAACTTTTCATCAGAAGCTTCTTTTCATGAGAGCATATAACTTTTCATTATGCTTATAATTCATTTCAACGAAATCATTTTCTCATGATCATAAAATAATATAGCTGTTCATAAATAATATATTGGTTAGTCCAAAATCCATATCTGATAAGTCTGTACAGAATTGGGAGGCTTCTAGCATACTGTGCTAGGCATCTAGCATTCCCCATAATGTCAGGGATTCCTGTGATCATATCATAACACAGATCATTAACCAAGGGAGTCGGTTGGCATACTCCACAATTTGGCCGTTCCCAATAGAGGCTGGTATAACAAAGTCTTCATCACTTTAGATGGCGAATCAGATAACATTTTTCATAGAAAGTCTGTAATTTAACCCTTATTGGCCGAGTTCAGATCATACTAGAGGATATAACTTGAAAACATTTCATATTTATTGTAGACATTGCATTTTGTACCCATTAATAAATTTCGGTCCCTGGCCCTAATGATGAGCTTGACATATGTTAACCAAGGGTAATTAAAGAGTTCACAATAGTTTGGATGTAATTGCAACCCATTAGTGCTCAAATCACTTTGAAATTGATACTAAAAAATGAACTTTGCTCACTGTTTTGACCATAACTTTTGATCCAGAAGGAACTTTTGAGTAGGATTTATTTCATTGGAAAGTAGACGTTCTGGGCTTTAATTTGAATACAAATTTTGCCTAATTTGGACTAATATTAAGTGAGTTATAACTAATTGAAGTTAGGCTAACTGGGCAGTTTGATTTTTTGGGTTTTAAAACTTCATTTTAAGGACTCAAAACATAATTCTTTGATGTGGGCTGGCCCATGGACCCTTGAGAATGTCCAAAGATCATTAAAAAGTTTGAAAACCCTAATTTTAACATACAAATACTCATCTTATTCCTCCAATCAAAACCTCAGCTAGAAAGAGTCATTTTTTAGCCTCCATTTTCTCTAAAACCCTAATTCTCTTTTCTAAAACACATACACAGCACCTTTGAACATTTTCTACAAATCAAAAACCTCTCTTTAGTTAATTCTAAGGTAGAAACTATTTTTCCAATTTGATTTCTTAAAACCTTTTTCAAAACTAATCTTGTTCTTAAGTTGTGATTATCAAAAACTATTGTATTCTTTAATTCTCTTGTTCTCTCAACTTAATCTTTATGTTATAGGCACTAAGGGTCCAGTTAAATATCAATCAAGTGTATTTTCATAAGCAAGGTGAGTCTCCCTTCATGGCATTTCCTTGAATTGGATCTTTTATAACTTGTTCTTGCAGTTCTTAATGGATTTATATGTTGTGCGTTCTATATATAGAAATATGATTTAATTCTGTTTGATTTTTATTTGTTGTGTCTCACCATATTTTGATTAGAGAGTTGAATGTTTGGATATTTCGATGAACATGTTTTGATGTGTTAAGTGTGTTCTTGTTTGTTGTTAGATCAAATGCATGTTTAGGAATAGATTTTTTTTTTTGTTTATTTTGGTTATTTTTATTGTTGGTTTAGGTTGTTTATTTTTATATTATAAGCATGTTAGGTTGTTGGTTTCCTTAGTTTTTGTTTTTGCTTTGTTTTTGTGTTTTTGAGTTTCTCGGTTAGGGTTTTTAGGGGCGTGTCTACGCATACATAATTTTGTATGCGCACGCAAGTTTGAAGTATGCATACACATACAACTAGCCCATGTACGTAGGCTTATGTATGTGCACGCATACTTCAGCCTATAAACCCTAAGTCAAGTTTTTTTGCTTCTTTTTCTTTATCTCCTTGTGTCATATGCCTATGTTTTGGCTCCTTTTTATGTTTTTGAGTGTCTGTTCATTTGTTTAATTGTTTTTTTGCCTTTAACATGCTAGATTAGGGTTTTCTTTTCTTTTCTTACTTCAATACCATGAACATGCATTCACATATCCATTCATTGATGCATAGGTGTTGAGATGCAGTAAGATAAGTTATGCATCCACATGAACATGCATTGGATATATATTTAATGATGAGTTGAACATGCTTGGTTGGATGATGTGTTCTTGATGTCTAGAATGCAATCACATGTTTCTTTAACGTTGCCATGTCTATGTTTCTGCCATTGTGATATCTTGTTGTTTGTTGCCTTGGATGAGATGATATGATATGCATGATAGATGTATGCTAGGCTTGATGTGAGTTGCCATGATAGATGTATGTTAGGGTTTTTGGGATAATTGATGCCATGTTGATTACTAGATGTATGCTAGTGTGTATGTGAGTATAGAGAACAATATTGAATGAGCCTTTAATGAGATTAAGACGTAAGACACAATGATTGGAAACTAACCCACAGGTCGGGTGGGGTTGGGTGCCTAACATCTTCCCATTCCCATACCTAAACTTCGAACCTGTACTCTAGTAGTAAGACTAGTCCTTCCACGTAGGGGCACTATATTTATGGTTCTTAGACCTAATCTAGGTGGCAATTCCATTAGTCCACACTTATACATCATATTGAAATTCAAAATTTTACATAACATTTCATAATAATAGCATTTCCATTATTTTCTTTGAATATCATGTTTGTGAAATAAGTAATCAATATGCTTAAATCATATACTTTAGATTTTGTAAGCATCATAAACATATATTTGTTTGAAACATAAGTGTATGCAATATCTCTATTCCAAACCTTTTAATGAATAATAATATTTTTAAAATAACCTCATGACTTACCAAATGCCTATATCACTTATCCCTTACTTGAAAGTAAAGGAACCGAGAGCCTAAAGTCGAAGGAACTCAGACTTGGGTGCAGGTAACACCTATACCAAGTATCAAAGCTTATTATTATCAATTCTACCTTAGCATAAATTTATAGATACATCTCGAAAACCTAGCTCTCAAAATCAAGGCAATCATAATCCCACCTCAAAGAGGTTCCCAAAACACAAGATACATATGTCAAACAACATAATATGTCAAACCACAAAAAAAAAAAAAAAAAAAAAAAAATCATTATTTTTATGTTCACATTCATAACATGTCAAACAGAGCTAAATTCAAGTATCATCTTCAATGTCCCCAATGGCATTACCGAACCACTTCTTATTGGGAAAGAGCTACTCCTGGGGGTAACTTTATAAGTATGTCATCATGTGGATATCTATGATACTCTTGGGGGTAAAGCTTTCAAGTATGTCATTAGTGGATCAGTGGACAATTTCTGTAATACGAAAAAAATGAAAGGTGGATGATTTGATTTCACCATTGTCCATTGCTGCCTAACATGAAAAGAAAAGCACATGACAACATACTTATAAAGTTACCCCCAAGAGGATATCTTTATACAGCAAAGCTACTCTTGTCCAAATTGTTACCTTATCTTGGCTCAATCCACTTTTGTTGTGGGTACCAAGACTTTAAAGAGTTGGTACCTTCTAGCCCTAGCATTTTTAGGTGCCAAAATGGTTGAGACAATCGCACAGATGCAATGGATTTTTAGGGCATGCCTGCTAGGCCTTTGCCTTAGAGTTGCTCTTATATCTCGCATATACAATAAAGACTTACTCCTGTCAAGTCAATCCCACCAGAACCATACTAGTAGAGAGATCATCAACCATATAAGTGTAGATATCCAAAGAATCATATACTTCATTTGTTACTTAAACATAATATGGATATTACTTGTACAAATATTCTTAGCAATCTACATTCTACATACAAATCTAAGTTTGGGGTCATTTGCTGCATTAGCTACAACTTTAATAGTTATGGGTTGGAATATACCTCTTACAAGAGTTTAGAAGAGATATCAATCTAAGATCATGGGAACCAGGGACAATAGGATGAAATCCACTTCAGAAGTTCTTCGAAACATGAAGACTCTTAAACTTAAAGCATGGGACAACGAATTCCTTCAAAGGTTAGAGAAAAAATATCTAAAAGTTTGGTTTTAATTTTTACAAAACCTAGCTTTTAGATCTTCTTTTCTATTGATTTTTGTACATTACGCCAACCAAGGAATGTGAGAGTGCTGGCGTGGTTGGATTCAGACCATACATGTGGAGCGGCTGTAAGTAAAGGAAAGGAAACGCTAGCTAAAGGAGAGAGTCTTTGGCTTGTGCCAACGGCATGACCATTTTGGGAAAGAGCGAGATTTGCACCTGACATGGACAACCAGCACTTGCACAAAAGGGAGATAGCGACCCCCAATGGTCAGATGCTATAGAACACCCCTTATGTCCCTTTCCTTGTTCAGGGTTTGCTCCCCACGTAGTAGTAGAGCCGCCCTTCATTCCACAACCCTAACGTTGGCGTGCTTTCTTTCTCCTCTAGCCGTTACATAGTACAATAACTGTATTAGGATTCAAATGAAGGAATCACGGTTTGACACATGTCCTTATGTACCTAGCAACATTCTCGTACTATAAGAGGAGCATGTTGCTAAACTATTAGGGCAAGAACCTAGAGGGAGACTAAAAGAAAGGCTAGAAAGTTTGGGTTGGAAAGTGAGATAGAGAGAAAAGGCATTCTTTGGAAAAAGAACATCACCATTGTACAAAGACCTTCATTTTTACATAATATAGAGCTCAAGAGAGTAAGGGTCGTCCCCCCTTGCTCACCTATGGTTTTTCATCCATTTCAAAGGGTTTTCCACGTATCTCCCATTTCTTCTTTACTTTTTGTGCCATACTTTCTATTTATCTCAACATTAAAGTGTTAAAGCTTTCATTTTTAGTGTTCTTAGGCTTTTTTTCACTTAAATGTATTGTTAGATCCATCACCCATTCTCTTACATAGTTTTGATAATCTAACTTTACGTACAATTTTTTAGTTTTTTTTTTATGTTTTGAGAGGAGAGAGACATAAAAGGGTAGTAAAAATACAAATTTATCCTTGTTTTTAATAGATGTGGGTAACGGGAGACAAACAGAGCTTACCTTAAGTGGGTAAAGTGCAAATTTTTAAACCACAAGTAAGCAAAGTTTTTTTTGGGCAAACCACAGGTGGGCAAAATATAATTTCCCTTTTTCTTTTCATGTGAAAATACAAGTCGGCTTGACCCACCCACAACTCGATTGATTTGACCTGTTTTTAACCAGTTTAAAATGACTTGTTCTTGAATCCGGCCAACTTTTGCCCATAACCTGATTAACTCAACTTAAACTTGACTGTTTGCCATGTTTAGGGATGGGGTAAGGATGGAACAAGATAGTTTTCCCTATTATGTAGGATGGAGTAGTGATAAAGGGAAGACAAAAAACCATATGGAGCTTTGGAGAATACTCCATCCTTCGACTTTGCCTCGTCTCGTTGTCATGATTTAGGGTCTGTTTGGTGCATGCACTTAAAAAAGAGTTTTCAGTTTTTAAACAACATTACACATATTTTCACATACTTTTTTGCCCACATGTATTTCTAAAAAATAAAAAGTAAAATTACTAAAATAACATTACTAAACGGGCCCTTATTTGCTTCAAAACAAACCCCACACAAAAAAATTTATTTAATTCTAGAGTACGACTAATATGTCGGGGAAGTCTAAGAACATCTCCAATAGAGTAGGTAAAGCCAAAATATAGAGAATGAAACCAGGAAAAAGAGGAAAAACGAGCTCCAACAGCTTCTTTAAAACTCAAAAAAGTTTTTTGCTAATAAACAGTCGTTCTCCAAACTTGATGTGCTATTGGTCATTAGTAAAAGAATAAAACATAATAAAAATTTAGCAAAGAAAGGAGTGGCGACGGGGTATGGGAATACGTGTGTTAAAAAAATAAATAAATAATGAATGAAGAAATAATATTTAAATGAAATAGAGAAATGATAGAGAATCTGTTGAAAAATGTATTTGAAAAAGTAAGTAAATAAAATGTAAATATAACTGTTCACTGTCTAAACAGTACAAAAATATAGAGAAGTTACTGGAGATAGTCTAATATATCTAATCCACAAACAATAAATGACATAGCATGAGCATTAAAAATAATCCCTTTTTTTTTTATGAAAAAAAATGGATAGATGGGCGGTGACATTAAGAATAACCATTACACATATATTTTAATATCTAAAATAAAATAAAATTTTATTTTAAATATAATTATTTCCCCCTCTTGTTTGTGTGTGTTATTATTATAATATTAATGTTTACACTTATGGGATCCACATAGCCACATTTCATTGACTGGAAAATTGGAATTTTGACTTTTATAATAGAAAGCGAACTTACTTTCCTAGCTTTGTAAATTTCCAAGAAAGTGTGCATGTTCCAGAAATCCTTGTTTTTCCTACTTTGAAAATTCAATCATAATAGTCCCTACTGCTTAGTTTAGTTTATTTCTACAATAGCTTCTTCCCTCTTCTATTAATTTTGCATTAAAACTCGAAGGACAGGTGAGGTAGAGGCAGAGACTTTGAGCTTGAGATTGAATTTTCTGAAAATGGATAAGATGGAACAATATGCTGCTCAGTTTATTGAGAGTCCATTGATGAACTCTTATGACAAAACTCCAGAGAGGCAAATTTCGACTCTATCTGAACCTGTCAGCTTGATTTATAGCCAATCATCCTCAGATGGCTCTCCCTCCTTCAAAACAAGTAAGCAATCACCTCTCTCTCTCTCTGTCTCTCTCTCTCCCTCTACAATTACAGGTTAAAACCAAATACAATAAATTAAGTGATGGGCTACTCTTGGAAAAGTGCAGATAAGGGGGATTCAGAGTCAGAGATGGGACAGAAGAAAAAACTTGGTAGGAAAAGTAGCAGTTTTGCATACAGGATTCGCGACCATGGTAAGGATATTTCATCTCAATTTTATGGTGATGATAATGATGAAACTCTTTGTTTTGTTTGACATGGAATATTCATTGTAGTGAAACTGGGTGGTCCCAAGTTGTCTCAAACTGTAAAGGGAAAGCTGAGTTTGGGGGCAAGAGTTATTCAACGAGGTGGGAGAGAGAATATGTTGAGACAGATATTTGGAATGAGGGAAGGAGAAGAGATGTTGAAAGCCTCACAATGCTATTTATCGACAACAGCTGGTCCCATTGCAGGACTCCTCTTTATTTCTACTGAAAAGATTTGCTTCTGCAGTGAAAGATCCATCACTATTCCTTCCCCTACCAGCCATTTGATTCGAACACCATACAAGGTTTTTTTTTATATTTTATTTTATTTTTTATTGGGGGGCTTTTGTGCGTATTTTCCAAATTTTATAAAAGGAAAAGAAAGCTCTTAGGTGGAACATTTATTTTAATGTCTACTGACCCACAAAGCTACGTCTAATATATTGACAGGTTCTGATACCGGTAAAGAAGATTCAAAGAGCCAACCAAAGTGAGAACGTGAACAAGCCTTCCCAGAAGTACATAGAAATAATTACCGAGGATCATTTTGAATTTTGGTTTATGGGATTCATACGGTATGAGAAAGCTTTTCTTAACCTCCAAAAGGCCATTTCTATGGCCAACCAAATGTAATGTAAAAAGCAAGCTTCTGTTTAAGTTGAAAATTTCGTCAGGCATTAATCGTGCTTATGAAGTTGGGGAGTTGAAAAGTTCTTTCAATGTTACTCGTACAATTTTGTTAGTTTGTAGCTGGGAAGCTACTTGTAGCCCTTTATTGTGTTAGGAATTTAAAATTAGTATAAAATAGCCATTTCAAAGTTATTTGTACAATTTTGTTAATATTTTAGTTTGAAGCCTACATGTGTGCCTGGCAGTTTGAGAGGAAAGGAGAGTTGAGGGTAATACTTGAGGGATAATGGCTACCTCTCCTTTTAGATGTTTTTAAAATTAAGGAGGAGAAAATTGAATTAATATCCTTCCTATTTGTTTGGTTGCTTTAAAAATCAAGAGGGGTGAATGATTGTATAATAAATTTATTATTCGGATTCACTTTTGCTAATTTTAAATAAACTAATATAAATTGACAAAATTAACCATTTGAAATTTTTCTTTATAAAAAAAAAAAAAAAATCTAAGAGAATTCTNCCCCCCCTTCCCCTTTAAAAAAAAAAATCCAAATAAGGTTTGTAAAATCCTACATATCCTAATTCTTTTTCAATTCTCTCCTTTCCCTCCATCCAAAAATATGGTAAGTTTTGCCCATTTCGAAAATATAATGACTTTATGGTTCGAGTTTTTACAATACAACATATCCAATTTTTCTGTGGATTTTATTCTCTCACATCCACTTTTTTACATCAAATTTTCAAATCAACTTTTATGTTTTAAATGTAGACTTTTTTTTTTTTTGCTTTTTAAAATGTGAACATTATTGTATTAATTATGAATATGCGTGTAAAATATAGATATCAACAAATATAAAAGAATATTTAAACCTCTTCATGTTGATATCACTTCGGCTCTATGACTGTGATTGACCCACTTTGCAACATTGTGGGCCAAGAAATTTGCAATTCATAAATGTCAAGAAGAGAAAAAGATGGAAACTTAGGCCTTGTTTCGTAGACTATCTAAACAACATATTTTCAGTAAAACATTCACTTTTTCACATATCAAAATAACATTCAACCATCACCAAGCTAAGGATCTGGTTTCTTGAACAATGTCAGCAATTAACCAATCTGGGCAAAGAGCATAGCTTAGAATTAAATTGGATCAAGACCATTGGATGGATATTCTTCTAGAATGATGTTAGTTTAAGGCCGAAGTTCTGACTTTTAAAACTGTTGAAAATGTCTTTTAAAACCTTCCTCTTAGAACTTAGGCTACAACAAGCACATTTTGAAGGTGACTCAAATCTTGTGATTAAAGCTTTACAAAGGGGCACTATGTTTTCCTTATCTTTTGGTCATTTAGCTAGAGATACTATAACTCGTGTTAGCTCCCTACGGAGTTTTTCTCTCTCACATTGTTAGGCAATGAAATGTTGTTGCACATGCCTTAGCCGAAAGAGCAAAATTGTATTTTCCTTTATTAGTTTGGATGGAGTCTGTTACATCAAACATTGTTGATTATGTTTCAGATGATTTTCCAGTTCATTGAATAAAATGCAAGCATAGTTTTCTTTCTCAAAAAAAAAAAAAAAAAAAAAAAAAAAAAAAAAAAAACTTCACCCGGGAGATCTATCATCTGTGCACACTACACAACATAATCTCTAATCTACATTTTTTTTTTTCCTACTTTAATTTATCCTTGTTAATCTTTCACATTTTAGCATTGCTAGCACATATGCCATTACATGCTGTTTGTTTGTTTGTTTTTTTTTTTTTTTTTGGGTAGAAATTACGTGCCGCTTTATGTTTTTATATTTAAAACTTGAAATCAGTTATGTTATAGTCACAAGATATGTTCAATAAAGTAAAATATTTAATATAAAAAACATAATGAAAATCCAAATTTCAGGATAAGAACTCAACCTAGCAATGCTTTTCAACTTTTCACCTTGAATTTGAAATTAGAATAATGTTAGAGATACAAACATTTAAATTTTTTTTTTTTTAAATTGTTGATGTGGTGAGTGGTTATTGGTGAATGAAAAAGTGATGATAATGGTGGGCCTAGATGAAAACCAATAAGAAGCTAGTCATATTAGCAGTTTGTAAAAATGTTGTAAAATAGTTTGTGACTATAACATTACTCGTGTTTAGAGGCTCGTTCTTTTTATTTATTTTATTAAAAAAACTATTTGTATTTCTATAATATATCGACTATTCTTTCTTTATTGCTCTATATACAAAATAACCATTTGAAATATACACCTATTCTAGTATGAGTAAAACTATAGATACAAACTATTCTACAAATATTTTTACTCCACATCAGTTTTTTAAAAACTAAAATGTCAAATGAGATATTAATGAGCTCGGGAAAAAAAAAAAAAAAAAACCCTTCTAATACATCGTGGAAGTGAGGAGGGTTATACTGAGCATGTTGGAGTGCATTGAGTACCATAGAAGATTCCTATAACGTGGAAACATGGAGCAATTCCTACATCGTGGAAGTATGGAAAAGGTTTCAATGAGAGAAACAAGTCCGAAGACTACCCGAAGGTGAAAGTGTTTGAAAGAGACCCTCTGAGGGCTAGTTAAAGCTGAATGTGTTTCAACGAAAGAAACTTTTGAAGGCTACTTAATGCTAAGGGAGTTTCAACGAAAGAAACAAGTCTGAAGACTACCCAAAGATGATGGTTTTCAATGAGAGAAATGTGCCCGAAGGCGAAGGATTTCATCGAAAGAAATATGTTTAAAGACTACCCAAAGGTAAGGATTTATTGGTTGTGCTGGATTATCAAGACACCAATCAAGGTTTAAAAGAACTTAAGGATTGCCCTATTGCGGGCTCTTTAGGTTCCTTGATTTGCTGAATTTTGGATTCAATGCTTTGGGAAGATCCCCTCTTGGAGATGTTGACACTCTTAGTCATAACTACACAAGAACTACCTCAATGTGGTCTTGTTGAATTATGCACGCTTGGCACCTATTCAAGCTTTCACGAGGAGAGAAATCTCCTTCTCCTAATGGGCATCTCGAATTGCCCCTGATAAAGGGAATACCATTCGTGGTTTGAAAATATCAGAAATAAAATTGCCCCAGTATCAGGATTAAGACTGGGGCCAACCTTTGGGCATTGGGGGCCATGTTTGGAGTATGACTCAAGCATCCTCTGTTGGGATGAGTTTGAGAGGCTCGAAAAGTATCTAGGGCAATGATGATTGAATGGTATTTAAAACTTGGGGTTGAGCAATTGAATCTTTTGGGTTAGGTCTTTTTGAAGATACTTAGTAGTGATTGAGAGAAGCTTGCATAAGCTGTTGCAATCTTAGAAAAACCCATTTTCTTGGAAATTCCTCGAGAAGAAATGAATAACCCTCAAGGATTTTCTAAACTTGAAAAGTTTGGAGGATTTGACATCCTTATCATTGGAAATCTTTAAGGGTCATCATCTTTCCCTTCTATTTCAATTGGTTTTGAAAACCAAGTTCAAAAATTTAGAAATTCATTCATGATCACGAAAATCTGGTTGAATGCATGTACCACAAGAGAGGCTTGATAAGGCCATGTTTCCTATGTGTTTATGAGTGTATGTGCTCGATGGCTGTTATTTCACCCTAAATAAATAACATGCTCGCAAGCAAGGATTTTTGAGCAAAATGTTCATGCTTATCCAATGAATGGATGTCCCTTTTTTGATCTCTTGAAGGGAGAACTTGAATGATGCGTTTAGTATTTTTGAACTCTTCGGGTTCGAAGCAAGGGTTGGGAGAGAACCCTACCCTTTTTGAGGCATGATGCCTTAGCATGTGCCAATAACTTTCCGTCATCAATGATTGACCAAATGTTCAATGTCCCATGACCAACCAATCCTTAATGATCAGTGAGGTATTTCGTTAGGTTATAACATGGCCTTGGGGTTAATTGGGTGCTTGAAATGAAGGATATCAGGCTCAAAACTTTCACATGTGGGTCATTATTTGGCACAAGCTCTATAGAATAAGTAGTCACTCTCAATCAGGAAGGACTTCCTTAGGAACACAATGTAAGGATATTGTTTTCCTAGGCTTTGGGGAGGATATTTTTTGGCAATGAAATTCTTTGAAAGGTTTCTTAAAGTCAAGGATTACACTTCGTCGAGAACCATTTTGGTTGCCTCTCATGCTTGGCAATATCCTCAATTTGAGTCTATCTTTTGAACTTTTCCCATTTCATTGGCCCATGTCTCTTGACTGTTTCGGGCTGAATTTTTTCCTTTGCCCTTTCTTTGCTTGGGACTTCATTTAACTTGATTGGCCCTTGACTTTGTCATTTGTTTGATTTTGGCTCTTTTCTCATTTTTTTCAATTAAGGACTCACTTAATGGACTCAAATCTTGGAGGTCACCTGGCATGAGATTCTTGTAACCATCTAAACTTCACCAGTGTGGGGGGATATCCTTGAATGGGTTAAAAAAGAAAAGATTTCAACAGGCTCGACTAGGCTAGCAAGGGATATATATCCGTAAGCGAGATGGTAGTGAAATTAATGTCTTTCTCCGTCATCCTGAGCACTTACTTCTTAGCTTAAAGAACTTGAGTGCCAAATTATAAATTTGGGTAATTTTTGAAAAAATATTTTCTTTCTAGCTCAAAGTTCTATCAAGCGATGTAAATATTTGGATAGCTGAAACAAATGCCTCCATCATTTCAAATCCAATCAGTTAGTCAATGAAACTTGAACATATGGTCATTCATTGATTCAGGGTCCACACCAATTTTGGGAAAGTCCTCCCTGAAAGGTTAATTGTCAAGAAGAGAATTGAATACGACACTTTGCAAAAGTGGTAAATATTTTATGAATGCAAGGCTGTTGAGATGAGGTATCATGATGTGAGTGTTTGGGGATCACATGCCCCTCATCCCTAGTAAGGGATAACCACTTCACTCAAACAACTCTTTCCCCACGAAAGGAGTTTTGGCATTGACTTGCCACTCTTTAAAGAAGCACGCGTTTCAAAATATAGATTTTCATGATTTGATCTTTTGATTTGGACCTTTGTGCTTTGATTTTATTTCGAAAAACACATTTTTGTGAAATATAAACAGGATTGCAACAAACCCTAGCCAACCGAGGTGAGAAAAGGTTCTGTTGGGATAACATATGGGACAAGATGACAAGGCCAAACTTAGGTTCCAGTGTTTTCGATGAATGGCATTCCCAATATTCAAAAGCTTTCGCAAAGATCCACTTAGGGATGAAGGTTTCTGCCTCACAAAGAAGCCTTAGATGCTTGACTCCAATTTGGTAGACATCTTTTGGATGAAGATTTTTTGATTTGTGGTGAAGATTTTAATGAAATGCAAGTAACAAGCTTCATTTTCATGTCAATCATTGTGGTGACCTTTCAAGGCAACATACCACATTAAGGACCCAAGAAAGGCAATATGAAATTAACAAAAAGGGATGTTAATGCAATTCCCTAATATTTTGATGGGGCACTATCGCTTAGATGCTGAGAAAGCATGTGGCTCTCTGATCTTATTATCACAAATGTTCAAATGTTTTGTTGCCACTATTCATGAGATGCAAGTGACGTCCCATTGGCTTGATTAAAGTGTGTTCCTGAAGAGGAAATATAATTAAGTAAAGTTAGTGACATATCAAGACTGTGCCTAACTCGATAAAATTGGAAGTATTTTGGTCCTCATTTGTGACCAATTTTAATCTCTTTACTCTTCAACTATGGTTCACATGTTGGCACTTATTTTCTGACATTGTATCATTGAAGTAGCAGAAGCTGACTTTTCATGCATTCGAGAATTATCGGGTGAATTACCATGGACGATACTATTGGGAATGTTCCTGAAAAGGAAATGGACAAAGATAGACCAGGACTTGGTTCATGGCAAGATTCGATAAAATTGGAGACTTTTCACGTTACTACTTGAATGTAGGCTTGATTTGCCTTTTTTCGTTATCAATATGGAAATCAAACTTCCAATGAATGATTCAAACAAGTTACAGGATCCTCTGATGGTCTTGCAAAGAAATTGCAACTATGTCTCTTGCTAAAGTTCAAGATGTTGTCGATGTGGACATAACGGAAATGGGAGTCGCCACCAAGTTTTTCAATGGTCTAGGAACCATATATATAGCATCCTTTCAAGGGAGTACCATTGATCTTACTACCAGAGATATGAGTTTGGAGTTAAGGTACGGTCTTAGGAAGGAGTTAGGCACCCAAAACCACCCAACCCTAAGGTTGACTTCCTCTCATTGTGTCTTATGTCTTAACCCTATTAAAGGTACACTTAATATTGTTATCTAACTCAACACACACACACACACACTATCATGCATCTAAACACATAACATAGCATCAATCATCCCTAATTATACATCTATCAAGCTTGTCAACCAAAGCCTAACATTCATCTAGTGAAGCATCTCATCAAGTCATAGACCCTAACATTCATCTAGCATACATGTCAACCAACCTAGCATCCATCTAGCATGGCACAGCATAAACCCTAGCATGTTACTATCATCATATCATCATATCCATTCAAGGCAGAAACATAGGCATGGCAAGCAAAAATAGATTATCACATGTATTCCAAGACATGAAAAAGGATCTAAAACAGAGGTATACATGTGAAAGTAGAAGTAAAAACAGACAAAACAAAATTAGGGTTTTCTGGGCGGATTCATGCGCACGCATGAACAACCCTACTTGCGCATAATCAAGCCTGTGTGTGTAGGCAAGATTATGCACACATGGGTTTCTACCCAAAAACCCTAGAAACATAGCAAAGATTTAAAACGCTGTATCTAACATCCTAACATGCTCTTTAGACATACAAAACGTAAACCTAGACTACATAAACATATTAAAACATAAAACAAGCAAAGAAATAAACAAAAGCAGAATTAAACTAAAGAAAATAAAAGAAAAGGTTTAGAACTATTCCTTAAAGAAAGGCACTTCAAGATTGATTTTTTGATCATTCCCCTCAATCGAATCTATTCACAGTAAAGAATGATTAGTAATCTTAAACTCAAAGATCAAGGCTATAAAAGGCCATAATCAAAAGAAAATTGACTTGAAGATGTTTTGTGATAAACTCCCTCTTTGATTCACTATTTCTATTGAATCTTAGTATTTTTTCGTGGTATTTTTGTGTGTTTTGAAAATATACCATGTAAGACTACTTATATTGTGAAAATAGGGGTTTGGAATGACTCCTAGACGATGTGGGATTCGTTCCAAACCTCAACATTAATGTAGAAAACTTGCCTTATTTAGTTTCTGGATTTCGCTTTGTGTGGCGGGATCGTGCCTGCGTGCATATGCAGAAAGCTACATGCGCAGGCTGATTCTTGCATGTACATAGCAAGGGTTTCCTTGGCCTTACTTTTCCAAAAATAGATTTATTTTCTCATTAAAAGTTATATTTTTCATTTTAACATTTCTCAAGTTAATTTAACATTTGAGTGGGCCCTAAACCAACGTTAGATCCTAGAATTCAACATCATTAGAGAACGGGGGCCCAAGTTGTAAGGGTTATGAAATGCGGTGTCTACAGATGCCCTTCTTTTGATACGTGAACTTTGTTAATGGAATCAAAAGAATAAGAGACAACATTTTTTTTTGATGTACAACTTGGGCTTAACCCATGCACATGACACACATCACATATACATGGGGCGGGGTGTAACTCTAAAGAGCTACGTGGGATTTGTATGTCTGAATTCCCACATTTGTTGCTCAAGAAACATGCAAAGACAGGTTCACTATCCCAGAACCTGTTTTGCCAATTGCAAGCAAAAGGCGAGTGACTCATTATCCTAGAGTTAGTAAAAAAATAAACAAAGGTGCTTTTATGAGCTCAACCAAACAAACAGGGGTGCTTTTACGAGCTTAAAAAGGATATATATCTATGGTGTCCATCTGGGGCTCTTGCCTCAAACTTCTCCGGGTTGTACTTGTCTTCTATCTCTATCTCTACCTGTTTTGGTAAGGCTCTTGCCTCGGGGTGACCTTGGTCTCCATCTATATTTCTACCTCTTCTATAGGACCTACATGTTCAATTCCCATAGGATATGTGTACGAAATCAGTATGATGTGCTTGTATGTTAAACTCCTAAAGGATATGTGCAAGAATTCTAACTTGTATGGGATCTGTGCCTACATATTCAATTACCAAAGGATATGTGCACAAGTTTTGTGTTCTTCCTTTCTGACTTGCATGGGGTTTTGTGCTTGCATGTTCAATTCCCTTAGGATATGTGCACGAATTTTGTGTTGTATGGGATCTGTGCCTGCATATTCAATTCCCGGAGGATATTCTCAACAGCTATTGCCAATATCATTGTAGGTACCAAACACCACCTACAACTCTTACACCAATTTGAAGTCATGCACATGCGAAGATAAGGGAATAAGGCAACGCATAGACTAGCGTAGTATGCCCAAAGTATAGATGATTTTGTAACATGTTGGAGGAAACTCCACTCATTATTAGTTTTGAGGTTTCTTCAAATGTAAGCCAGTTTTCTCAAGTATGAAATAAACAGATTTACTAGTTTTCTTTAGAAGAAAATGATTTAATGGAGGGTTTAAATGCAAATTTTAAGAAGTCAATGGATGCCTTGTGTAATTAAATAAAATCTAAGGTGCAATTATATAATTATAGTGGAATAAAATATTAATTAATGATAGCTTTGGGTTGATTATAAGAAGTTGAGTCTCACAAAATGAACGAATTGTATAGGTAATGTTGAGGGTTATTTTTTCACATTTTAACACCTTAGACACGTGTCTTGATACTATTGGATATCATCTAGTCTGGGCATTTTTCTAAGTAGGGGTGTCTAGACAACCCGGTGACCAGCTTAAATTGCCAGACCCGCTCGAAACTGACCGACCACCACTCGAACCGATCAATTCGATAGTCACCGGTGAGTTGCCACCCATAGAACCCGATCCCTTAGGTTCGGCTGGTGGGTTTCCTTCCCAAAAACCCGAGCCACCCAACCCAACCATAAAATCTACAAAATTCAGCGAGATCCAAAGGTTTTTCGACAAAGAGCTTCTTGAAATCCACTGCAATCCGGCGATATTTTGGATTTTCCAATGAAGAGCAACATGAAATCCACTAGATCCAGCGAGATCCGGTGAGATCTCGTTGAGATCTAGTCTAGATTCAACGGATCCAGCCAAATATCAGCCAGATCTTGACCGATCCAGCGAAATATTGATTTTGGCTTCAAAACCCGAAATTGACCGACAACCTACCCGAAACCGATGGACCCAAACTGGCTGATCCGACCATTAATACAGGTTAGTTTCGGTTTTGATATTCACCCACCCGAAAAATTCGGGTTGGGTTCGGGTCGGGCACAAACTCGACCCGACCCGACTCGTGGACACCCTTATTTCTAAGAAGGAAGTTGGGCATGATGCTTTCATAGAGTGGGTTTTGGGGTCTAATCTTGCTGCTACCAATTTGGGCATGAACATTATGCCCAATCCAAGAAGCGTTGCTGCGAAATGGACTTATTCTCCTCTTTTACTGCCGTATAAGGGGTTGTTCTCCACTTTTTGCAGAAGGAACATATTTTGTTATATAATGAGACTTTCTCCATAGAATGGGTTATTCATCACTTTTTGTAGATTAATCGTTACTTCGCTTTACGATTATAAGTCTGCATAAAAAATAATAAAACCCAAAGAAAGTATTCATCAATCAAATGTAGTTTACAACATGTTAGGATACATATTCTCAAATATATCTATATATTTACACTTATATATTTGTATATATACTTATACGTATTCATACATATATGTATAAAATATATTCTACAAAACAAATTGGGCCAAAAAGATTTCAAATCCAATTCACACAATCTTATTGCCAATAGTTGACACAAAACTGTGAGGCTTGGAATGTGAATCAGATTGGCCATATTAAGATGAATATTGAGAAACTCGAGAGATGTACCTCATGTGAGAGAGAGTTTTCCTAGTGATGCATGTCAATACTACCATTCTGTGGTAATCTCTTTCTTTCTAGATTTTTTTTGCAGAAGGGTGCAAGAACACTACTGGGCACAATTCTCAACTAATTTTCAACTAATTTTTCTTTTATTTATTTCTCATTATATTCTCTCATTCTTTTTCTCTCTTCCACTTGTGTTACATCCTCCCTTGGGAAGGTAATATCTACTCCTTTTATACTTGAAATTGAGTGTCTTTTAACCCTTTTATTTATTTATTTATTTATTTCTCGAGCCCCCTTTTTGTCTGTCTCTAATGACTATTTTTCCTCTCTTTTCTAGGGTACAACCACGGAAGAGTTCTTTGGTTTTTTTTGGTGGGTTTACAGTTACAAGTTGGTTTCTATTTAGCGTAAATGGTGGAAGACCATTAATGCTATTTGTTTTGGTGTGAACCAACCCTATGACATGCACCTCATAATAATTCACAACTTTTTACTCATTTGGTATGAGTGCTTTTCCCATAAAAAACAACATCTAAAGAGTTGAGGCAGATTACCATAACTAGGATCTTCTTCCCCTTCGCCATCCAACACTTCCCTAAATCTTAGCAATGATAGGTTAAACATCCTTTATATGTCTGGGATACAGGTTGGGTAATCCATTTGCCTACTCTGCTTTACCCATTGGATCACATTCTACAACTTGAAACTTGGGAATTTCCCCGTTCTGCAATGTTTTACCTGTTGGATATTCTGCAGTGTTTAATATTTGAGAATTTTCTCATTTTTTCATAGCATGTGTTTACTCCTCTATGCTTTCTCATTAAAGTACCTAACTTTACCTTACTTTATTTGTTGGTTTCTCTTCTGTAGCTAGGACTTGGGAAGTCTCCATTATTGGGTCTCTCACTTTTTCATTGTGCTTTGTTTTTCTCTTCTTTACCCATTAACTTTTTCCCTCTTCTTTGTTTTGCAATGTTCTCTCTTCTCATTGAAATGCCAACAAAGGTTCCAAGTTTCTCCAGCTTCTTCTAACTCCTTTATGCAAATGGGTTGAGCCATTTTGGGCTTATTTCATGACATTCCCTTAATGTAAGGGTCTTGGTCACTTATGGGCCCACTTATCCTCATATCTAAGCATTCTATAGTAAAGCTCTTTCTTAGGCCACTCTTAGCTAATTTAGTTGGATTTGGGTGTTAATTCTCAGATTTTCTCTCTCAATTCTCTAAGACTTGACTTGTTGGGTTTTGGGCCAATCCAAAGTGTGAAAATTTGGGTATTAACAGGTAATAAGAATAAAATATTTATTTAAATAGGAAATTATAGGACAAAGTTTGGGTTAAAACATGTTTAGAGATACACATACATGGGGTGTGTTTGGAAACCGTTTATTTTGCTGAAAACTGAAAACAATAAAAAAATATTTTCTGGTTACTGTTCATTAATAAAATCACTGTGCATTTGCCAAATTGCATTGTTCATGTCCCATGAACAGTGCAAAAGGCACTAGATTAAAAAAAATAAAAAAAAAACGCAAACGCAAGAATTATAATTCCTATCCAAACACTTTTATGGTCGCTTCAATAGTCACATAGTAGGTTAGAGTAAAATAGCTGAAAAAGCATATTTGGGAGTCAAAATGTTTTCAAAATCAATCCCTTCAAAGCTGCGTATTTTTGGGACATGAAAATTTCCTAATTTATTTTGGTTATTTGTTTCCATATCATATTGGGCCGAGATGATGAAGCACGGTTTTAGGGGTGGTTGCATGCCAACGACTTATGTAATGGTAATGTAGGCTAAAGATTAAAAAGTGACTAGGAAGTAAAATACTAGGGACTAAAAATACTAGTATTTGATTGTAGTGTGTAGTCGTACTCGTAGTATTTAATTAAAATAAAAATATTATAAAGTGAGAAAGAGAGCCCGCGGCAGCAGAGGAAGGCAAGGGCAAGGCAAGGGCAGGGGCAAGGCAGAGACTAGACTAGACGCAAGAATCGATCTCTGCCGAAACAAGTGAAAGGAAGAAAGATTAGAATTAGATGGGTCGCCAAGCCTTCGTCAAGATAATCGGCTCGATCTCTAAAGCTTCTTCTTCTTCATGGACTCAGACTCGGCAATACGCCGCCGCTGCTGCGCATCCTTCGCCGGCAGTTTTCGTGGACAAGAACACTCGTGTCATCTGCCAAGGCATCACCGGAAAGAACGGCACCTTCCACACCGAACAAGCCATCGAATACGGCACCAAAATGGTCTCTTTTTTTCTCTCTCCCTGCTAACATTTTCTAGGGTTTTACAAACCAAATATTCTGGCTTATATATATATATATAGTTGAGTGTTTGTTTGTTTGTTTTATACTTTTTTTTTTCAATGTGATATTTGGGATTTGCAATGTCATTTCTTTCTTTGTCCAAAATTTATTTACTTACAATTTTCTGTTTCCTTTTTCTTCTATAAGGGAAAAAAAAAATCTATGATATGTCAGGCTCACATGGATTTCAGACTTCATGACAATTACATCATTTTTATTTTGTGAGAAAACATAATCATCCAGATCTTATCAACAATGATTTTGTAATCAATTTTCAAGCACAACTTAGTATAAGGATTGGACTTATAAAATGAGCAATTTAGGTTTGAAACAGTAATTGAACCCTGGAGCTGAGGAAGTTTAATTGCTGTTTGTTACGGTTAATACGCTGCTTCATGCTAATGCCATCAGCAGGATTTTGCTAGAAAACCCTTTAGAGTCATTCATTATATGTTGATTTATGCAAAAGGGCTATACTGATTTTTTTATTGCCTGCAATGTACAAGTTACAGGGCAATGCAATGGTGCAGTGTAACAATGGCTGGGTTTTTATGCTCTTTAATGCAAGCCTTATATTGCTTGACATTACACGGAGTTGTCATGCATTGCAATTTGTATCTCATACACATGTGAGACTTGGCTTGATTATACCCTGTTTGAGTGTTTATCCTTGGTTGTAAATTGTGGACATTCTGCCTCCTTTTAGCATCTCTGTTTGGACTATTGTAATCAAAAGCGAAAGGTGTCCTTAAGTCGCCAATGCCTTTGATTTCCAGAGGTTAGAGGCACCAAAATGACGCGCCCAGGCGCTAAAGCGAGTTCCTCACTGAAGGTGCTTTGCCTCAAAGCCTTAGAGGGGCCTTGGTGGTGCCTCGCCTGGGCACCTAGGTGAGTGGCTGTGCAGCTTTTAACTACACTGGTTTGGACATAATGATTAAATATTTAGAACAGTTTTGTGGGCTGACTTGGTCAGATTTGTGACTGTTGAAAACACTCTTTTGTATAGGGTTTGTTGTGGAAGAATGGGCAGGTTGGGAAGCCAGTCTTTAGTTGTGGTCTAACATTTAAGTATGCTCTTTTAAGTGCATAATTATAGCATGTATCTGGTATCATTTAGTTATGATATTTATATAATATTAAAGGTCAATATTGTAATTTTTTTTTATAACTTTTTTGAATTAGGTGGGTGGTGTAACGCCAAAGAAGGGTGGAACAGAACACTTGGGACTTCCTGTCTTCAACACAGTTGCAGAAGCAAAGGCTGAAACAAAGGCCAATGCCTCTGTCATTTATGTTCCCCCACCTTTTGCTGCTACAGCTATTCTGGAGGCGATGGAAGCTGAGTTGGATCTTGTTGTGTGCATCACAGAGGGGATCCCTCAGCATGATATGGTAAATAAAATTATGTTAGAAGGATTCTTTTTAAAAAGAGGATGTGTGCAGTGAAACTATAAATCTGTTGACTATGTCAATGCAAATTACATTTCACAGCTTCATGAATGCTTGTGTATGACATGATTTGGATGATTTTCTGCTTTTTTTTTTTTTTTTTTTTTCAAGGAATATCCATTCTTTTGATGGACTGGAAATATTTTTGATTCACTTTTCTAACAAATCTCAGTCATAAAAATATTTTCATCTACATGATTGAGATTGAATCTCTGGAAATCTTTTTATTCTGTTAGCTAATGTGAATATTTCAATTCCTTTTTTTGGGGTTGTCTAGCTTATACAACAAAAATTGGTTTACAACTAACTAGTCACATTTCTATGTGATGTGTGTGTGTGTGTATATATATATAATATTTGTTCTTTTTTGATCTGTTGACATTCCTAGTTATTACATATTGTTTTTGACCTTTCATAGTTGATTGAAAAATGGCCTTGAAGCTAGTATTTATGGTTTCAGGTACGGGTGAAGGCTGCTCTTAACAGGCAATCGAAAACTCGGTTGATTGGGCCAAACTGCCCTGGAATTATCAAGCCTGGAGAATGTAAAATTGGAATTATGCCAGGGTACATCCACAAACCTGGTCGTGTAGGAATTGTTTCGCGATCTGGTACCTTAACCTATGAAGCTGTGAGTCCTAATTTTAACCTAATGGAGAGTTTTCTTATAAGGCATTTGTAATGGTAGTTTCATGATTTATATTTTAGAAATTGATGTGATTTGGTAACTTGATTAATATTCTGTGGGACCAAGGTGAGGAGCTGACATGTTCAAAATTGAATTTCTACAGTTACAATGTTGTTTATTTTATTTATATATTTATTTTGATAAGTAAGAAAAATATGTATAAATAAAATTATAGTAAAAAAGTACATAGAAAGAAAGAGAGAGCAAAAAAGAAAACTTAATTACAATGTTGTGTATTTTATCCTGTAATTACCTCTAATTGCCAGGTAAAAGCCCCGTGCTTGCTTATTGTTTTGAATCATTGTGCCTTTCTATCAACAAGAAAATAATTTCTTTGTATACCCATATGCCATATTATATGACCTACAAAAGGATAAGATGATATATTTTCACCGCCCCTTAAAGTATTGGGCATCAAAGTTTGATGCCCTATTGTTTATTTGATATTTATAATTATTTTACTTTGCAGGTGTTCCAAACTACAGCTGTTGGCCTTGGACAATCTACTTGTGTGGGTATAGGGGGGGATCCTTTTAATGGGACAAACTTTGTTGATTGCATTGAAAAGTTTCTAGTGGATCCACAGACAGAAGGTATATTGATTTTTTATTTTTTGGAATATTTAGTTTAGTTTTTTCTATTTCGTGGTGTGGCTTGGAAGCTATGGTCACTAGTATTCTCCTTTTCTGGGATTTCTTGGATAATGCCTAAATGAATGGAGTGATTGCCTTTTGGGTAATGCCTCAATTGGTGGAGTTATGGCCTTGTTGAGATCTCATTTTAAGAAATCAGAGTAGTGTGTCTGAAATGCCATATCATTATTGGCTAATGTGGAGTGTTTGGAGGGAAAGATATGCTACAACTTTTGATGAGTTGAATAATCATTGTTTTGATTGAAATCAATATTCTAGAGATGAATGTGCAATTGATTAGAGCATGCAAGAGGTTCAATTCCTCTCTCTCTCTCTTTAAAATTCCATTCCGTCAAATAAGAAATGATAAGTGATTTTAAATGATTTTACACCATATTCCCATTAGATTTGTGAAATACTAACATTATTATTGGAAGTTTGCAGGGAGTGGAGAGGATAAGAGAGGGGGAAGGGGGGAATACTAACATTTTGTTGTGAATTTTGACACCATATTGAACATCAGTGAGGAAATTAATGTGCAGACAATCAAATAATGATGCTTTGTGTATGTCAGGTATCGTTCTTATTGGAGAGATTGGTGGGACTGCAGAGGAGGATGCTGCTGCACTTATAAAGGTATGTATGAAATAGCCCTTCCACCATATTTTAGAATGCTATGTTTTTTCCTTATCCATCAACATTAGAGTTATTATAGGCTGGTGGGAGAATGGCAGTAGCATCCCCCCACTTCCTCAAAAAAAAAAAAAAAAAAAAAGGCCAGTTCTGCCCATTCTTCCCTTTCTAATGAAAAGGGGAAAAAAAAAAATTTTGACATGTACTGATAGCTTGCATTGTTTTCCTATGAAATGTTGAAAGTTGCTTTGCAAATGTTGAAGAGTCCTAAGGTGTCAGCTGACAAGGATTTTTTTTTAATAAAATTTATTATTATTATTTTTTTACTGTTTTTATGGGTAAGTTACACATGCATTTAATGGGTCTTGAACCCAAGACAAAGAATCTTCTTCTATTACCTTTTAAATTTGATTGGGTGGGGGTATCTATCATAAATTCTATTCCACAGAAGATTATCCCTATTTCTGAAAATTTTGTAGCTCGTGGTTTCTTTAAAAAGCACATTATTATCATCAGTAAAGCTCCGTTTGGTTGGAGAGATGGAAAAATGGGAGGATAGAAAATAGAGAGAGGATGGAAAATAGAGAGAGGATAGAAAAGATTTTAGTTTCCCTCATTTGTGTTTGGTTTACTCACATGCCCCTAAAGTAATAAAATATTTTTATTAAAAAATTGTGTATGAAATTATGGATGGACATTCTCTCTCTCTCTGTCTATATATATATATATATATAAAGAACCCAATATCGGGAAAGAAAAAAAGAAAAGAAAAAAAAAGAATGAAAAGTCAGAAGTCAAGTTGTTTGGAAATACAATGTTGCACAGTTCTTAAAAAAAAAAAAAAAAAAAGAACCCTGCACAATAATTAAAAAAAAAAAAAAAAATTAAGTAGAAGAAGTGAAAAACGTTGCAGGGAAATTTTTGTCTAAAAAACTGGTCCATTTTTCTGCCTAGTTTTCTCTCTATTTTGAGGAGAAAACTTTCTGGTGGGCCCCACCATCTTTTTTCCCCTCTCCCTCCCAACCAAACACCCTCCAAAAAGTTTTTCTTCCTCATTTTCTCTCCCTTTTTTTTTCTTCTTCTGTCCTCCCTAAAATCCACTCTATCAAGCACACCCTAACTCCCCCCCTTCCCCCCCCCCAAAAGGTCCTCTCCTTGATGACGAGGGCTTAGTTTTTGGGGCTTGAGGAATTGGTGGAGTATGGTGTTTGGGATTAATTGTGGGTTTTTAAGGTTATAGAATTGAAGTGGTGAAAGGGGGTGCAGGTGTTTTGGTTTGGGGAGGAGTGGGTTTGTGGGTGGCATTGTGAGATAAATGATAAAGGTTGAAAAGGAAAAAAGTTATGGGTTTTATAGGAGAAAAAGAAAAGTAATTGGATTAACAGAAGAAAAATGAAGAAAGCATTAAAGTAAATGGATAATTACAGCATCTCCAACATTGATAGTTGTTGCTTTTTTGTATTTTGCTTACAATCTTATTATTTTATTAGTTGAGGATATATGAGTTTTGATTTTAATTGTTTTAAATAGGTGTTTACCATAATTATTTTATATGGAACATTGTATATTTTATGACATTTTTTTGTCAATTTTGCTATTAAAAAGGAAAGAAAGATTTTCTAGTGTTCTAACAAAATTCAACTTTAGTAGATCCTAGGACACTCAAGATAACACCATTTTACTCCAGAGAGACAAGTAAAACAAGGATTAAGGCCATGGATAGTTGAGCACCATTATAGGAGTTGAGTATTGAGATTTAGTTCTAGCAAAAGAGAAAGCTCTCTGCTGCTGACCTTTACCCTTTGAAGAACTTGCTGGGCTACACATAATTTCTTATTTAACGTGTTTAGGAGAAGTCTATATTTCTTCTTAATGAAATTTAGGATCTGTTTGGATACTGTTTATTTTGCTGAAAACTGAAAATTGAAAACACTGTAGCAAAATAATTTTTAAATGTGTGAATAGTGCCGTGGGACCCATTTTTAATGAAAGTTTTGTTAAAAAAAGAGGTTTGCGAGTCCTGTGAACAGTGCATGAGTCCCATTGGAAAGCACTAAAACGTGCTTCTTAATGAAAAAAAAACGCTGAAATGCAGACGCACTGCGTTTCAGCTGTACCCAAACGGGTACCTATTGCTTAACAAAAGAAGCATGTCAAGGAAAAGTGAAACAAGTAGTTGATAAAGTTCCTGTGACCTTGAAAATGAAACATCTAAAACTTAATGGAAATATTTGGCCTCGTGCTTTTAACCTTTTATAGTGACTTTCTTCTTTTTATTCAACTTATCATGCTTGGCTTTTTTCTTGTATACATTTTACATCTTGTACATGACGCCTTTTTATTGTTTGATCAAGTTGTAGTTTTATGATTATTTATAAAAAAAAAAAAAATTATAGCTCATACTACTTAATTCTTTGCGGATCATTATGTTTACTGCTGCAGCATTTCTTGTGGTATGTGTATTGGTGGTTAAACTGATCCTGTATTTAACAAACAGGAAAGTGGGACTGAGAAGCCTATTGTTGCATTTATTGCTGGTCTAACTGCCCCCCCCGGCCGTCGTATGGGTCATGCTGGAGGTATAATATTTTGACAATGCTTTAATAAGTTATGTTTGATTTGAATACACTGAACTCCAGTGCATATAATTTTTTATGAATTGATATATATATATATATATGTGTGTGTGTGTGTGTGTGTGTGTGCGCGCGCGCGTGTAACTTATGGTTGTCTTGAATGTAGTAATGCCTATAATGGAGTTCTTTCAATGTTAGGTTTTTGAGGGAGGATATATTTTAACTGTGTTTTTGATAAATTAGTAAACTTTACTAATTGAAAGAAAAAAGACACCATACGGAATATGGGAAATATACTTTAGGTGAATCAAGGAACAAGAAAAGCACAACTATCAAGGAAATTCAATAAGCTAGAGTCTGAACGACCATTCACATGATACAAAGAGGGGTAGCATTCAAACCACCTTCTATACCAGTCTTAGAATACTGCCCTTTCCAACTCGGCAGCGTATCTACCACCCTTTTACTGCACCCCAAACAAACAAAATACAAAGGGCCATAGCTCTGTATTCATTTGACACATTAGCAATAAATGATCAACAGACTCCCCATCTTGCTGACTTACACATACAGTACCATTTCACAGTTAGAACTCTCCGTCTTTGTAAATTATCAGTAGTAAGGATCTTTCCCAAGGCTGTAGTCCAAGCAAAGAAAGCTACTTTGGTAGGCACTTTTACTCTTCCATGGAAAAAGGATCGCCGGCTCGACATTAAACACTTTGTAATATGACGTAACTTCAAAAAGCTTTCCTTTTGTTGGCACCCAGCAAATTGCATCATTTGCATCCCTTGTTAATTTCGTTGAGGAGATCAGCTGGAAGAAATCTGCCAACATTCCTAATTCACAATCTTGCAGAGCCCTGTAAAAAGTCACATCCCACTGAATCAGAACCCTTTCTCCTACTGATGGGTCCGATTCAGTGGTGATGCAGAGACAATTGAACTTGTAACTGTGATGTTTGAACTCTCTGAGTTGTTACTAACCTTTAGATTAAACCTTCTCAAGTTAAATGTGCATTTGCCAATTTGTATATTCTTAGTAAGGCATTGAACAAATGCATTGATTTAAGTTGACGGGATCCTCTCTCTCTCTCTCTCTCTTATTTTGGGAGGTTCTATGTCCATCTAATTGTTGCATATGAACTGAAAAAAAGTATCCTTAATTGGAGTTATTTTCTTTGCTTGTCTCTGCATGGGCAGCTATTGTGTCAGGTGGGAAGGGCACGGCCCAAGATAAGATCAAGACCCTTAGAGAAGCTGGGGTTACAGTGGTAGAGTCTCCTGCAAAGATTGGTGTTACCATGCATGATGTTTTTAAGCAGAAGGGCCTTGTGAGTTAGTTTGGTTGATTGTTTTACAATATTATATATATTTTGTTCTTGGACAAATCCAAAACGGCATGAAATGTACACCTTGATTTTAGAACTGATCCTAATGTTGGTAGAGTTTTTGGAAAGATGAGATTTCTTTCCCTTTGTTTTTGAACCAAAGCCAATGGCATTGAATAACAACGGTCTTTATCCGACAAGTACATTTAATGTTTTTTGTTTTAATTAATGGTAGTTTTGTTACACAGAGGGTGCTTTGGCAAAATAATCGGATTTAACTCTTTGGAATTTTACCTCATATGGAACCTTGTAATAAGTTGTTGACAAAGGACAAAGTTTCTTTCCAAACTTGTTGGATTGCATATTTTTTATATTTTTTAATATGTATGTTAAATTTCATTTAAATTGGATGTTATTTACTCTTTACACATAAATGATACATAAACAAATTTTTTATGCATAATTAAAACTACAAAAATTTGAAATTTAAACATTTGATTGATGATATGACTGTTGATATTTGGTTTTCTTGAAATTTTGCGAGTATGGTGTAATAAGAAAATGTATTCTAACAACGTATTTGTTAAAATTTACATCCATATTAGGGCAGTTTGAAACTTTGTAATTTGTTGTAATTGTTGATTTTTATTTTTTATGCTATACCAGATTAAAATCGGTGTTGGTGGAATTGATATAATAAGTTTCAAGTGATTTTTGTAACTGAAAGTTTCCGGCATGTATATATATGTATTATTAATTTTTAGATCTCAGATTCTAATCAACCCCCTGGCGGGTCAAAATAGTTTCTCAAATATCAAGAGTTTTGTAGTTTAATTGCTTGGCATTTTCTGATGTTTTCAAGAGACTTAACTCCACTTGATAATGATTCATTGATTTTTGTGTGTTTTGAATTTCTCTTTGCCATCGTATTTAAAAAGGGTTAATTAACTTGATTGCATTATACTCACCTGTGGTTTAACCCGTCTTAAAATTACTTGCATATGGTTTTAAAAGTGTCATTTTATCCATCTAGAATCATCTCTCTAGATTTATGTAACTCATCTCATCACTTTTACCGTTAAATAAATAAATAAAAGATCTAAAAGTGGGTTTTTTTAAAAATCAAGAACAAAGAATGAACTTGAAAGAGCTAACCCATTTAGATTTGGGGAAAAATTGGCATTTATCCTTAATTTACAAATTATGCAGCAAAATTCTCATGTTTTGAAACTATCAAAATGCCCAAGTTTTTTAAACTAGATTTTGAAAATCGAGTTATAGGTAGAACTCAAATTCTATGCATATTTTGCCACTTGAATTTTTTTTTTAAAATTTAAGTATAATTCAATATTGCTAATATTGAATTTCACTTAAAAATATACATAGAACTCAATTTTGAGGATATCGGGTTTTACACATAACTCGATTTTAACAAAATCGAGTTTAAAAAAATTTTCAGTGTGCGTCCACATTTGAGTTTTTTCATTTTTTTTTTTCCCTGCCAGTAAACAGTAAAATCACATGATTTACTGTGCAGGGACAAAAAAACACTGTTCATGTACTGTTTAGCACTGTTCATAGTACTGTTCACACACTAAAAAAATATTAAAAATGGGTCCCACGGTACTATTTACACATTTAAAAATTATTTTGCTACAGTGTTTTCAGTTTCAGCAACAATAAGTTCAATTCAAATGGACCCAATATTGATTCCAATCAGACTCTCCCAATTATTTGTAAGCAAAATAAAGAAACAAAAAATATATATAATTCATAAATAAATATTTATATAGATTTCATTTACCAAGCCAAATATTAACGTATATATTAGAATATATATTTTTGAAGTCTAGTGCTTTTATGCATTAGATTGGGTCTATTTAGATGTTGACATGTGTCAAATATCTTTCATGTATTCACATCTCACCAAGCCCAGGAAATTGGACTAAATCCTTATCTTATATATTTTACATTTAGTTTTATTTGTTTATGGAGAGGACAAAAATAGAGTAGATGGATTTGTTCTCCTAAGGCCAACCGGAATCGATGGATGAGATAGGTATGACAGACAGATCCTTTGTGGCAGATGGATTCCACCTTAGCAAGCAGGAGGGGACGGATACAGAAACCACGTGTCACATACAAGGCTAGGAGGTCCCCATGCAACCCTAAATGGAAATATCTTACGCCCTACAATTAACCCTAGTCAACGAGATCTCTATATGGGAAGAATCTCATAAAATATGTATATTTATGAGGATCTTCCCCACAAGGAAATATCTTCTTCGCCAAGAAACAAAGGTTGGTTTTAGACTACTATAAAAACCAAAAGGCCTCAGAAAGCAAATGTACGCATAATTCATCCCAGCTCTAGCATTCTAGAGTTGTTCTAACTTAACTTTCGGAGGGTCTTTGGCTAGTACCACATCGGTACTCTCCTAAAGTCTTCTTGTTCTATGTTGTGCAGGTGTTGTTTTGATCACGCAAGAACTGTGCGACATACTGACAATTTTCAGCATCATCAGTTGGCGCCATCTGTGGGAAAGAAATTTGGCCGTACTTATCACTTCCCGGACAAAAACTTGCATGGTACTTACTCATTTGATGGCAACACCATTAACAATCAAGGTGACGAACCGCACACCACTACCCTAAAGAGACAAGCTCAAACCTTTACAGCAGCAATGGAATGCCTCACCACTGCGCCAGAAGAACGAAGCGCTTAACACCCAAGAAGAGGACAAGGAAGGAACCAGCACTGAAAGAAGGAACCAAGAAGGGCCGAAAGGCAGCAACGCCTCAAGCAGACAAGAGCGACAGGATACAAGCCGCCCATCCGCCATAGATACAGCCCCGCCTTGCATAGTCGTGGAGATGTAGATGATTAAGGAACGGATGGACTTCATGATGAATGCCCTTAGAGAACAGGTGTCTAGCAACCTCGATGACTTGGTCCATCGAATTGATTCTCCATTCACCGCATCGGTTACATCGTTCCCCCTTCCACCAAAGTTCTGTATGCCTCAGGTGGAAAGCTACGACGAATCTAAGGACCCCCTAGATCACTTGGAGTCCTTCAAGACTCTGATGCGCTTGCAAGGAGTGGCAAACGAGATTATGTGCAGGGCCTTCCCTACTACGCTAAAGGGCCCCGCAAGGATTTGGTTCAGCAGGTTGATACCCAATTCCATTGGTACTTTTAAGGAGTTAAGCGCCCAGTTTACCTCACACTTTATCGAAGGGCATAGGTATAAGAAGTCCACTGCATGCCTAATGAGAATTAAGCAACGAGAGGATAAGACGCTGAGGTCTTACATAGCCCGCTTTAATAAGGAGGCACTCTCAATTGATGAAGTTGACGACAAGATACTCATGGCCACGTTCACAAATGGGTTGCAGAAAGGTAAGTTTCTATTTTCCTTGTATAAGAATGACCCGAAAACCATGTCAGATTTGCTCTACAGGGCTACTAAGTACATGAATGCGGAATACGCATTGCCGGCTCGCGAAGAGAAGCCCAAAAGAGAGAGAGGCAGGAGGAAGCACAACAGGACATAGGGCAAAAGATAGCTAGGATAGGAGATATAAAGGAAGATAGACGCTCCAAGCCTCCCACCAGAAGATTCACAAGCTTTACCCCTCTGAACACCTTGATTGATTAAGTCCTGATGCAGATCAAGGACGAAGGAGCCCTGACATTCCCTGACAAGTTGAAGGGAGACCCTAGCAAGAGGTCTAGAGACAAGTACTATCGCTTCCACCGTGATCACGGCCACAATATGTCCGAGTGCTATGACTTAAAGCAGCAAATAAAAGCTCTCATCAGGCAAGGGAAGTTACAGAGGTTCATCGGTAAGGAAGGGACGAAATGACCCCAAGAACAGCCTGTCGGCAGAGAAAACGAGCGCTTTAGGCCACCCTTGGGAGATATAAGGATGATTATAGGGGGCAGTGCGGCTTCCAGTTTTTCCAAGAAGGCACACAAGACCTACCTACGGATGGTTCAGAACGTCTAGCTAAGAGCATCTCCAACAAAAGAGGCATCCCCCAAATTCTAGCCATAATAGAGAATGTGAGCCAAAAATTGAGCTCCAGCAGATTAGGCATATCCCCTTTTTTTTTTTGGGTTATGAACAGTAGCCCATCAAACCTGATGGGCTACTGTTCATTATGCATTGAATATTTGGAATAAAATATTAACCCACCCCCTTTTATATTAATTCTTTCTCTCTCTCCCACATTTCTTTTTCTTTCTCATTCTGATTCTCTCCGTTGCTCTATCTTCTTTTCTTTTTTTTCTTTTTTTTCTCTCATCCTCTCATTCACTCTGTTGCATTTTTTTCTCTCGGTTCTTCGCCGCTCTTTTTCGGCTCCGCTCTTCTCCGCCCACAACCCAAGAAGCAATGCCCACAGCCCAAGCCGTTGCTTCTTTTTTTTCTCCGAGTCCCCTCGTCCGCTCTTCTCCGCCCACAACACAATATTGGGACGCCCCCTTCATTCTATGCTGAAGCAATCCTAGATTTCTCTCACAAAAGCTGAAATCAAACAGGTATGTCAACTTCAATCATTTGAAATCATATTTCTAATTGGCTATTTTTTGAGTTTAGAAAAATGGGTTTCTGTGTGGATACCGTATATGGGTTTCTGTTTATTGTTCATTTGAAATCATGTTCCCCTGTTTATTGTTTTTGAACATGCTCACCACCTGTTTGATGAAAGTCCTCAGTGGGTTCTATTTTGATATAAATCAGTGCTAATAAGAAAATTAAGATTAATTGTTTTGTGTATCATGTATATGGTGCATTTGTAACTATTGGTTAGAGTTGGAAGAGCTATTTAAGATATTTATTTCGTAATTTGTGTTTGTGTTTGTGTTTGTGTTTGTTCCCCTGTTTTTGATTCTTGGTGGATACTGTATATGATGAGTTTGTGTTCTGTTTGCTATTGATTTGGATTTTCGAGTTTCAAGGTTTGGGAAATTTGTGATAAAACTATAGAATTCATTTGGGTTATGAATGGATAATTGGGAAATTTGTTATGAATGAAGGTTTTGAATTTGTTATGAATGAAGGTTATAAATTAACCCAATTATTTTCTTGACATTTTAGAAGCTGCTCTGGTCTGAAACAGAGGAACCCTGTTTTTGATGGATCCATTGTTTTAAAAAATATATATTTTGTGTCTGTAATAAATTAATAATTATAAATCAATTGGTTATTCTTGTTCAAAAGTCAGGTTTTTGTGAAAAATCAATCGAGACTCTAGAGTATTCTGATGAATGTTGAAAGGAATATATGCCTTCAATATATATCCTATAACAGTATTGAAGTCCAAACTTTCTGCAAGTACAACTTAGCTGTCCAGGTAGCTAGATGCTTCTGCTTTGGCCAAATCTCTAATTCAGGCCAAGTACAGTACAAATTAATTATGTGAAAAATTTTGCAGTTGGGAATAGTTCATAGTATAGGTTTGTTTTCATTCAATGCTCAATAGATAAGTGATACCAGGACTGAGGGGTTTCTATAGGGTGTGAAATCTGCCTGAGTGCGTTTGTTTTATTTTTTTCAAGTTGTGAAACCTGTCTGAAGGGTTTCTTACAGTATACTTTATTAATTTTCTTGCTAGGGATGGATCCGCATATTCCAGGAGCTATATCTTTCACTGATTTTTTAGAAGATCCTAATAATGAATATGTGATAGGATCTTCACATATAAGTGGTGAAGATAGTGTTCCACAAGCTCAAGTATTCAGCCAAATGTCTCCACCCGAGGTTGAATCCATAGCTAAGAAATCACAACGCGGTGCCAACTTCTCCATCCAAGAAGACAATCTTCTTGTGTCTGCATTTCTTAATGTTAACCAAGATGTGGTGCAAAGTACTAACCAAAAAAAAGGCACTTACTGGAAAAGAATTACAGACTACTACCACAAGTGGAAGACCTTTGAGTCTACGCGTACTCAAACTTCTCTAACGAATCGGTGGTCAACAATTCAACAATGCACCAATAAGTTTTGTGGGTATTTGTCACAAATTGATTCAATGAATCAAAGTGGTATGACCGAGGAAGACAAGGTACATCTTACAAAAAAAATTTGTGTTAGTTTGATAATTTGTTTCAACTATTTCAAGATATTAATTATAATATATTTGTTAATTTTCAGCTTAATAAGGCAAGAGAACAGTATCAAACATTCCAAGGTTCCACATTTTCATATGAACATTGTTGGAATCTTTTGAAGCACTCGCCAAAATGGTTGCGTACTATTCAAGAGCATAGACCAAAAAGAGGGAGACTTGAGACAACATCTTCATCTCCTACTCTAGAGCCAATAGATTTAGAGGATGAAGATATCCCACATGTTCCTAATGTATTGGAGAGACCACCAGGCAAGAAGGCTGAGAAAGAAAGATTGAAAAAACAAAAGAGCAAAGAAGGTACATCTTCAAATATGGAAGCCTTATTAAATGTCATGATGGAAGAAAGAAGAAAAATGAATGAGATGAAAATAGCTGCTATTGAAAAAGGATGTCTTGCAAACCATGAGCAAGAGATGGCAAGAATTCATCTTGAGGATAGAAAACTTACAACGGCACAAATGAAAATGGAATTGGAAATGGAAAAATTGAAAGAGGATAGGGAAATAGAAAAATTGAGATTGGAGAATATGAAGGAGGAAAAAGAAATTATGATGATGGATGTAAGTGCATTGCCTCCAATGCAACAAGAATATATTCATCAACGCCAAATGGAAATCCTTGAAAAGCGAAGGAATTAGCTTGACATGGGGTGCTCTTGTTTTGTATAGTCAGGAGAGCACTTTAAACTTATTTTGTTGCAATGTGATCAAACTTACTAGAATGTATAGGGTCACTCACTTTTTTTTTTTGTTGCAATGTGATCCCACTGACTAAGGATAGTAGTTGTTGTTATCTACTATTATTTGATGTATTAGAACATTTGTTTTTTACATTGCAAGTAGTCGATAGATTTGATACTATTGTCATTAAACTTTGCATTAGAAGATTATATATATCGAAAAATATGATCATTGCAATATTATTTATATTGAAAAATGTATGATCATTGGAAAAATATGATTGTTGAAAATGTATGATCATTTGAAAATATGATGGGATAAATAAAATAGTTGAGAAATATGATTGTTGCAAAATTTGAAAATGTTGTGAAAATTAAAAAATATAGCTGTTGGGAATATGAAAAATATAGCCGTTAGGAATGAATAAAGGAAGAATAAAGAAATATTGAAAATGGAATAAAGAATGAATGAAGAAATAATATTTAAATGAGATAGAGAATGTGATAGAAAATCTGTTGGAAGTGTATTTGAAAAGTGGATAGGCAAAAGCTAAATGTCACTGTTCATTAGCCAAACAGTACAAAAATTTGGCTATTCTGTTGGAGATGCTCTTAGAGGCTATCAGACGCATGGGGGCCTGACAATCTTTTGGTACCTAACGATTCTACTGCCCCAACTAGCACATGGAGGCCTAACGACTCTAGTGTTAGATAAGTTTTGTAACAGTGAAAGTATTCCCATCAGTAATAGATTTCAACTTTACACATTTTCTCATATAATTTTGACCACGGTGATTTTAAGAGAGCTTTTGTTTTTTTTGGTGAGTTATTAATTTTATCAAATTTCTTGATTCCAAGTAGCATGGGCGCGCACGTTGGGGGGGGGGGGTGGGTGTTGGGGAGTCCTAGTTTGAGAAATAGTTTTAAACTTTCATTGCTCTTTCCATGAGCAATTCCCTCACGATTAAGTAGTTGATTGTGAAGGGTCCAATGTTAACGTAGCAAAGGATGATGAATTTATCCCTCTTATGACTGAAGATACCTTTAAAATGTTGGTAGGGTCGAAGCCGGGGGGCGGGGGGGGGGTACTTTATTTTTGTACATATATCATAAGAAAGTTTGCCTCTCTTGACGTGGAATAATTACAAAACAATACCTCCTCAATCTTCAGTAAAGAGAGTAAGTTACATCTAGTGTCTAGTGATACTAGACCTGCTGCGATTATGACATATGTCTATTTTTAGACACATATCACCATATTTACAGGTCCAATGCACTGCATGCATGGGAGGTAATCTGCCTCCGCTCCCCTCAGCAAAAACCATCAAAACACGGTATAAACTATAAAGAATAACAACTAGAAAATAAAGAAACTAACACCGTAAAAATGGCAGCAAAAAGCACTTGGTCCTTGTGATCTCATGTCCCACTCTCTTCACTTTTATCATTGTCAAAAGGTACTTCTTGCTTATCTTTTGTATTTTTTTTTTTTTTAAAGTTTTTAAGAAATCCAATAGACATAATAAGAAATATTATGTTCACAATATTTATACAACACTTTCATAATAAATTTTATGTGGTAAGTTGCTTTTGGTTGTTGTAAGTGGGCAGAAAAGTAATTTAAGTTGTGAGTTCAAATTAAAACCAATAACAATTTACCACTTATAACTTGTTGTAAAAATGTTGTGAAAATATTGTGAACATAAGATTTCATGATCAAAATTCCAAGCCTTAATGTTCAAAATTCTAAGGCTCAAAATTTCAGATTTTAAATTATAGATTTCAAATAAAAATTTCTAGGTTCCAAAGTCTCAAAATTTGAAATAAGAATTTCAGAACTTCCAAGTTTCAAAAATTAAATGTTTCTCAAAAGAAAAATCCTTTGTTAATTAAACTTTTCTTGACAAAGTTCAAATCAAGAGTGAATGAATGAAAGTCACACATCTCAAAAATAGTGGGACCACAAAACACTCTTCATTTAAAGTCTAAATTCTAAATCTTGACTTTTTGCATATAATGTTGGAAATCTCGATCGAAGTAGAAGAGGACCTTTGATCGACATCAATAATTTCAGATTATCAAAGTAAATCGAAGTAGAGGAAGACCTTTGATCGTCGTTCCATTTCAGATTAAAGTAGAAGAAGACCTTTGATCATCATTTCAACAATTCTAGATTATCAAAGTAGAAGAAGACCTTGATCGACATCAAAGTAGAAAAGGACCTTTGATCATCATTCCATTCTAGATCAAAGTGGAAGAGGACCTTTGATCGACATTTCAATAATTCCAGATCGAAGTAGAGGAGGACCTTTGATCGACATCAATAATTCCAGATCAAAGTAGAAGAGGACCTCTGATTGCCATTCCCATTCCAGATCGAAGTAGAGGAGGACCTTTGATCGACATCAATAATTCCAGATCGAAGTAGAGGAAGACTTTTGATCGTCATTTCATTCCAGATCAAAGTAGAAGAAGACCTTTGATCATCATTTAAACAATTGCAGATTATCAAAGTAGAAGAAAACCTTTGATCATCATTTTAGCAATTCCAGATCAAAGTAGAGAAAGACCTTTAATCATCATTCCAGCAATTCCAGATCAAAGTGGAAGAAGACCTTTGATCATCATCCCAGGCAATTCCATTTTCAAGATCAAGATTGAAAAGTCCTTTTGTCACCTCAATTGCCAAGAATCATATCTAGAGTCATCAACTACCGGCTAAGTCCAGTATTTTCATTTTTTGTCAAAAGACAAGGTTAGTTCTATGTTCCAAGATTTTAGGTTCGAGGGCTAGGTAATCTTTGAAAATTCAACCTCAATTAAATCATAGTTGCTAAAATTAGTATCTTTGTTTTACATTAACAATCGCTTTTCAAGCTCTGTCAATGAGGGGCATTATTTAGACACTCAATTTTGCACCCATAATTTAATCAAGGGGAATGATTTGAATGACCATCCATGTACTTCAAAAATCATGATTGCATCACATGCATCAATTTGTTCTTACATTACATGCATCAATTTGTCTTTGCATTATATGTATTAATTCATTTATTACATATCATAAAAATGATCTTGAGATTCTAACGGCTACAACGGTATTTCTGGATTTCAAATCGGGCTATCGGATCGAAAGATATCACATGATCAAGTTTGCGCAGTTAACATGCATTGTGTCTAGGTAAGGTCGACCACACATGATTAGTTTAAATTAATTCTTACTGGTTAAGCCATTAAAATTAATAAAATAATTCTGTGATTTGTTGATAATTACTGTTTAAAATAGGATTGCATGCATAGGAATAAAATGGATGATTGGATAATAATAAAATTGTGGATAATCTAAACTTCATCAAGATTTATTTTAAGGTATTTATCTACAAGATAATTGTTCTTAAATAGCCTAAATTATCCAAAAAAGAGGTGAAAAATTATAAACGGAGGATGAAAATGCATCTAGATACAAGGACTGGCCAAAAAACCGTAGAAAAGGAGTCCAAACGGCACTCGAATGTGAAAGAACGATCGGAGTTCAAAGGCTAATTCTGCACTTTTGGAGTGCCAAACGGCACTCTAAAAGGGCCGAATTCTATCCTTGTGGGCTTTGGCCCAATGGCCTTCGAGTGACAATAATGCATACCCTTTTCGACCTTTTTGCAAAAGGATGTGTCCGGATTCAAACCCTAGTCGTCCATACCTATTTTTTAAAGCCCTCTGACCACTATAACTAGAGACTGAACCTCATAATTTAGCATTTTTTTTTTATGCTCTGGGAGGCATACGTTTTATGCTCTCAAATTGCCCATATTTTCTGATCTCTTCTCTGAGTGTTACTGCTTAACTTAGGGTTTTTAGGTTTAAAAGAGAATTGCATAAATTTCTTTGAACCCTAAAACATCCTCTTAAGAACAAAGAGTGCTCGTGCAAGAACTTGTTTCTTACCCCTTTTTCTTATGATGTGATGATGCATGTTATATCTCTTTCTTTTTCAAATATCCATAATATGAATTGTTAATTGTTGTTTTGTTTACACATGATTGGTTTTTATGTGATTGTTATAATCTCCTTCTTGAACACCAATAGTCTACATGTGAACAATTCTTTTTCTCAAAATAAAACAGATCTACATCTTATTAGGTATAGATCTGGATTTTTCTTGAAATAAATCGGATCAACATCTTTATTGGATGTAGATCTAACTTTTTCCCAATACAAAAACAGATCTGCATCTTTACTAGATGTAGATCTGAATTTTTCTCAATATAAAAACAGATCTGTATCTTTTTTAGATGTAAATTTGAATTTTTCTCAAACAAAAAGATATCTGCATCTTTATGAGATACAAATCTAATTTTTCTCAAATCAAAACTGATTTGTATCTTTCTTAAGATACAAATCTAATTTTTTAATAAATGCAAATTGTTGAAATAAAGAAAGAGGTCATGTATTATTGTGTTTGTGTTTGTTTTAATTCATGATTGCATAAATTCATATTATGAATGAAACTCTCTTCTTAAAAAAAAAAAAGTTTTTCATTCTTTTAAAACACATAAAAATAGATCTAATTTTTTTGTTGCCAAAAACCTTTTTTTTTTTTTTTTTTTTTTTTTTTTTTTTTTTTTTTTTTTTTTTTATCACAAAATAGATATGATATTTTGACAAATTAAAAATCATTTTTTTTATGTAATAAAAATAGATCTGAATTTTTTAAAACAAAAGAAGAGACTTCATTCATAAATAAATTTGTGTGATATATATATATATATTTTTTTTTTTTCACATGTTCAACATATCATTCATGACATGCATAAAAGTACATTGGTCAAGAGTCTAAAAGACCAGACTCTATCTAAGCGAAATGAGTGCCTAACACCTTCCCATTCTGTAACCTAGTCTCCGGATTTAGGTATTTGGTTAAGTAGATTTAACCTTGTCTTTGTTTATTTTGGGTAAAATGTAACTAGGACAAAAAACCATGTATTTTGGTAGATTATAACTAGGACCCAAACCTATGTAACTTTTCAATTTTCCAATTATGTAATTTTTTATTCAATTAATGAAGAGAACAATTCAGTCATGTATTTATTTATTTATTTTTGTATAAAAAAATAAGTGACGACTCCATACCACTTATCCAAAAAGAGAAGTGTCCTAAAAGGTAACCGAATATCTTTTTTGAGTGATGCTTTTTGTCAAGGTCTCTCACACACACATTTATTTCACTTTTTTTTTTTTTTTAAATAGCCATTTAGCTAGAATATATTTTAGCCTTCCTCTCAAAGTCCATGAATTCCTCATCATTTAGGGCCTTGGCATACAACAAGGAGGCCCAAGATAGGGAAGTTCTTATTGACTTTATAGGATTTTGGATGCCAAGTCCATAGCATACTTGTTACCTTAAGCCCAAATTCCTCTTTTTCAAAAGGGCTTTCTCCACTTGGGCCTATGATAGCAATTAGGCTATGGGCTTATGAACCTTTCAAGTGACCTCCTATGTTTAAGAACTTCTTTTCTTTTATCCCATAATATCTTAGGGCCATAACTTTAGAGTCATCCCTTCCTTTTTCTTTTTTTTTTTTGTCCTTTAGAATTAGGTGACCATATGATATATGGTTGAACAAACAAGAGATATAAAGGGCATCCTTTGTGATAGGATCTAGGATCTCTCTAGTGTGGGTAGGCCTCCTAAGGCTAAAAGGATAGATAAGTAGGTCACTCACAACTTGGTGGGCTATGATTCCAACCGATGGCCTAAGTGGACCGCATAGTGGATTGGTAGCAAACTTTTAATGTACTCAAAGCCCATTATAGGTGATGGTACCGATTGTGAGTTGGAAGGATGAACTTCGAAAGATTTGGGCTCAAATGGAGCCTTCCATCTTCCCACTCATCACTAACCAAGGTTAAGGGACAAAAGAAAACAAGTGATGTGTGTGCAAACAAATATTAAAATAGTTTTTATTAAGGTTAAGACATAGGACACGCAGAAATTAAATTCACAATCCCCAGTGGAGTAGCTATTATGGACACAAAGGGGGAGAGTCGCCACCTAGTTTTTGCAATAGTCTAGGAACCATATATATAGCATCCTTTCGAGGAAAGAATTTTTGATCTTATTACCAGAGATATGGGTACATTCTTGAGAAGGTGCTAGGCACCCAAGATTGCCCAATCCTAAGGTTGGCCTCCCATCATTGTGTCTTACGTCTTAAACTCATTAAAGACACATTCAATACTTGTATTCTAACTCACACACACACTAGCATACATCTAAGCATACAACATAGCATCATTCATCCCAAAACACATACCTATCTACCCTTAAACAAAAAAGAGCCAAACCCACACATATATAAACCCTAGCATGTGAAATCCTATCATACATCTAAAACAAGGTAGCACCTTAATCATGGCAACAAGGTATCATGGCAATCATGAATATTATATAAAGCATACAATTGGGATATAAAACAAACATTCAAATGACATACATCATCAAATGCATGTTCATACTAATGCATGACTTACCATCACTTACTTTCAGCAACACAACACCTATGGCATTAATGCATGAACATGTGAATGAATGGTAGGGCATTAAAACTAAGAAACCCTACTCTAAACATATGGTAGCAAACAAACAAAAAAAACATGTGAAACATAGACTTTGGAAGCATATAAAAAAAAAAAAAACCATAGAAAAGAAACCAAACAGGACAACATGTGAAAGCAGAAGCTAAACAAACAAATAAAAATTAGGGTTTCTGGGTCATGGCTCATGCATAGAATAGGCTTGCGTACGCATAATCAAGCTTGTGTGCACAAGTAAGATTATGTGTATGCAAGTCCTTGCCTAGAAAACCTAACAACATAGAAATAGAGCAAAACATTAAAATGGAAATTCTAACAACCTAACATGCATCTTAAGCATACAAAAACTTAAACCTAACCTAGAAAAGCATATTAAAACATATTCTAATAGAAAAACAAAGCAAGCAAGAAGATTGAGAGGCAGAAAATAAAACAAAGGAAAAAGAAAAGTTTAGACTAGATACCTTATACAATAGCTTTCCAAGCTTTATTTTGTTCATTCTCCTCAGTCAAGTCTATTCACAAACCAATAATAAAGTGATTAGTAATGTTAAACTAAAAGGATTAGGGTCAGAAAATGTCCCAATCAAAGATTGACTGGAGAGTGTTTTGTGAAGAACTCCCTTTTGTTTCACTATTTTCTAGTGAATCTTGTATTTTTCCTGTGGGATTTCTGTGTCTTGAAAATGTACCATGTAAGGGTGCGTGCATAAGCAAGATTATGCGACGCAAGTCCTGGCCCAGAAAACCTAACAACACAAAAACAGTGCAGAACTTTAAAACGAAAATTCTAACAATCTAACATGCATCTTAAGCATACAAAAACTTAAACCTAACCTAGAAAAGTATATTAAAACATATTCTAACAGACAAACAAAGCAAGCAAGAAGATTGAAAGGTAGAAAATAAAAGAAAGGAAAAAGAAAAGTTTAGACTAGATACCTCACACAAAAGCTTTCCAAGCTTGATTTTGACCGTTTCCCTCAATCAAGTCTATTCATAAACCAATAAGAAAGTGATTAGCAACGTTAAACTAAAAGGATTGGGGTCAGAAAATGTCTCAATCAAATAAGATTGACTTGAGAGTATTCTGTGAAAAACTCCCTTTTGATTCACTATTTTCTAGTGAATCTTTTATTTTTCCCGTGGGATTTCTTTGTCTTGAAAAAGTACTATGTAAGGCTACATGCGCAAGCAAGATTATGAGTATGCAAGTCCTTGCCTAGAAAACCTAACAATATAGAAACAAAGCAGAACTTTAAAACAAAAATTCTAACAACCTAACATGCATCTTAAGCATACAAAAACTTAAACCTAACCTAGAAAAGACTATTAAAACATATTCTAATAGAAAAACAAAGCAAGCACGAAGATTGAAAGGTAGAAAGTAAAAGAAAGGAAAAGAAAAGTTTAGACTAGATACCTCACAAAAAGCTTTTCAAGCTTGATTTTGACCATTCCCTTCAGTCAAATCTATTCACAAACCAATAAGAAAGTGATTAGCAACATTAAACTAAAAGGATTGGGACCAGAAAATGTCACAATCAAATAAGATTGACTTGAGGGTATTTTGTGTAAACCTCCCTTTTGATTCACTATTTTCTAGCGAATCTTGTATTTTTCCCCATGGGATTTCTATGTTTTGAAAATGTACCATGTAAGACTTTAAATAGTGGAAAAAATAGAGTTTGGAATGGCTCCCAGATGATGTGGGATTCATTCCAAACCTCAGCCATTATTGCAGAAAACTTGTCTTTTTTAATGCTTCTAAAACCCTAGCTGTGTACACAGGAGTATGCCTACGTATGCATGCTTTGGCCCACGTATACAAGCTGCTACCCACGTACGTGGGTCGAGGGCCTCTTTGGTCATTTTATTTCCAAAAAATATATTTTTGCTCATTTAAAAGTTATATTTTCCATTTTAACAGTCCTCAAGTCAATTTGATATCTTATTAGGCCCTAAACTGGCCTTAGGCCTTAGAGTTTAAGCATTATTGGGGAACAGGGGCTCGAGTCGTAAGGGATATAAAATGCGGTGTCTACACTAGATTGTAATTAGGAAACAAAGCCATGTAAAGTTCTTTCTACCAAGATGTAATTATTTCCCATTAATGAGAAGATTATTATTCAAGACATGTTGTAATTTGTGTAGTTTTCTTAAGTTACTTATAAAATAAGTGGCGACTCCATAGAATCCTAAAAAGGGAAGGTGTCGATGCCTACACCCATTTCTGAGAGCAACCAAAATTTCCTTGATCTCTCACACATAGATCATCAACACGCTTGATACTAGTATCGAAAGCATGACATAAACCCTAGTATCAAGGGTTTATGCCATGCCATGCTTGATACTAGGGTTTATACCATGCCATCCATCTTTGTCTTGTACAACCAATACAAGACAATGATGATCTATGTTTACTTGCCATGCCTATGTTTCTTCCTTGAATGGATATGATGATAGTAACATGCTAGGGTTTATGCCATGCCATGCTAGATGGATGCTAGGTTAGTTGACATGTGTGCTAGATGTATGTTAGGGGATGCCATGCTAGATGAATGTTAGGGTCTATGACTTGATGAGATGCTTGATTAGATAAATGTTAGGCTTTGGTTGATTGCCATGATAGATGTATGATTAGGTCTTTTGGGATGATTGATGTCATGTTATGTGTTTAGATGCATGTTAGTGTGTACGTGAGTTAGATAACAATATTAAGTGTGTGCCTTTAATAGGGTTAAGATATAAGATACAATGAAAGGAAGCAAACCTTAAGGTTGAGCGGTTTTGGGTGCCTAACACATTCTTAAGACCATACCTTAACTCCGAACCCATATCTGTGGTAGTAAGATTAATGGTCCTTCCTCGAGAGGACGCTATATATATAGTTCCTAGACTATTGCAAAGCTAGGTGGCAACTCTCATTTCCGTTGTGTCCACACTATTCAGCCTACTAGAGTTGGGTTTTAGAGGGTTAAGACCTGTTGTTGACCGCCGGAGGTTTCGGATTCGGCCATGATGGTTCAATTTCAATCAGGCTGGTCGGGTCTCCAGGTTGCTTGGATAGCCCTATGGGCAATGGCTCCCCCTTTTTAAAAAAAAACTAGTAGTAGTAGTAGTAGTAGTAGTAGTATCTATATATATATATATATATATAGGTATTACTTTTCTACACTATTTTTACAAATGGTTGAGGTAGCAAATTTTTATTAGTTTGCATCTAGGTCCATCACTCACATTGCTTTTTTACATAATAATAATCACTAACCATATTAGCAATTTATAAAAACATTTGTAACTGTAGCATTTTCCTCCTTTTGAAGGCTATAAAATTGATCTAAAATTTAAAACAAAATATACAAGCCCAGAACAATTAGCCCATCAACAAAAATTTCCAATGGGAAAAAAAAAAAAAATATATATATATATATATAGCAAAACCCATCGGAATCCACCTCACCATGGCCCATGCCGATCTCCACTAAACCCATCACCAATTTGAGCAACCCAGAAAAGTCCACCCCCATCTCCATCTCGCCGTGACCTTACCGACGACCAACAAAACCCAGCAATACCGAACTTGAGAGAACCATGACCCACAACCCACTTAAGCCATACCCACCTTTTGGGGAAAGTATTATAAAATATTATTATTTTTTTTTACAATACTGCTATAGTGCAATTCTACCTTTAGAAGTGCACTGTAGCAGTATTGCAAATTTTTTTGCAATACTTGGTTTATAGCATTCCGAATGTGGAAGGTTTTTGAGGAAAAAAATGCTAAATAAACCTTACATATGGCATTTACGATCCCAGGTGCGAATGCTCTTATACATGCTGTTAAAGCTGAAATCCCAGAGTGTTTTTGGCATGAAAACTTGCACTATGCTCATTTTTGCACCAAAACTTTAACCTCTTAAATTTTTTATGTATGTTTGCACAAAAAATAAGCCCAACTTATTTTTGCAAGAAAGCTACCTTGTAGTGTTTTCGGTATGAAAACTGGCACCAAGCTTGTTTTCGCACCATATAAGCCCAACTTATTTTCATACAGAAGGCAACAAACTATGTGTTTTTGGCTCAAGGAGTTGCACTAAGCTCGTTTTTGGTTTATTTTGGTTTGAAACAATCTTGGTGCAAGTTTTCATGCCAAAAACACTCCAAAGATAGCTTTGGAGCTAAAATGAGCTTGATGCCTTTTTAACACACTACAAAGATAGCTTAAACAGAAATGTTTAGTTTGGTTGTGAACTTGGCGTGAATTGAAAATTAATCATGAGAATAATCATTGTGGTATGGTATATTGAAGTTGTGAGGAGCTTAACTGTCTTTGATTTTTTTACATAAAAGATCTAACATGTTTTTTCTGATTACTGATAATAAGAAAGGACAAAAAAAAGAAAAAAAAAAGGATCTAATATGGTTTTAATGAATCATGTAAAATGTAGTCAATATTGATTGCTGTGTGATCTCATGAAAGGAGTATTGGTTCTTTGTAACTTCTTGCCTTTCTTATTATGGCTAAAGTTTTATGAGATTATTCTGGGGAGAAGTAGTCTTATTAGTGTACCAATGAGCTATAGTTTAATTGGTTCTTCACCCTTCCATAACAATGGGATAGATGGTGAGTAATGGGTTCAAGAAACAATAAATGCGTGTGTAACCTACCAATTCACCCCAAAAAAAAAAAAAAAAAAAAAAAACTAGGAAATCTAGATATGAGAAATTAGCAATGTGAGTGCTATTTTGGCTTGAAGGAAAATAGCTTAGGCTTTAAACCCATGCTCTTATTTTGTTTGATTTTTTTTTTCTTTAAGCTCAGCACACCAATCCAATCAAATGCTCCTTGTGTATCACCTCAAGAACAATGGCTGAAACTCATCAAAACCCATGCCAACTCGATCTTTTCTTTCTAATCAGATAGTTCATTCAAGCTAAAATCTCAATCTACTTCCCTAAAAAAATTTCAAAATTGCTTAAACACGATTTACACCTAAATTGTGTCTTCTTTCTTATTTTGATCACTTGAGGAATTTAAAAAAAAAAGAAAAAAAAGAAGAAAAATTAAGCCCTTTTAAATTTTATTACGCTAAAAAATGGTAAATTAAATGAAAAGTATATTGCCTACGCATTGCATTGCTATGAGTGTGGAGCTTTTTTTTTTTTTTTTTTTTTTTTTGTAGGGGAGAGTTTTGAGCTTGTTTCTACGAGTGTTGTAAATATATTCTTATTATTTAAAAAGAAAAAAAAAGAAAAAAAAGAGAGAGTGAAAGTAGATGTTGTGGTTGGGTTGGGCATAACAATACTACTACTACGGTAAAAAGGCCAGTTGTTGGGCCCCCAAATGAAGAATTGATAACGTGTTAAAAAAAAAAAAAAAAAGCCCAAAGTACAAGTGTGAAGTCTATCAGTCAACTCAATCTTCCGTTGTTTCCTTCCTGAGTGACGGACGCACAAACAAACTGATATTTTTTTGATTGGATGATATAAATATTAAAAAAAAAAAAAAACCCTAATTCTCAAATCAAATCTTGTCTATCTCTTCTTCTCAAAAAAAGAAAAAAAAGAAAAAAGAAAAAAGAAAAAAATCTTGTCTATCTCCAATTGTTCCTTCTCTCTGTCTCTGAATTATGAGCGCATTTCATTTTATGTAGCTCACGCCCAGAGTGTATTAGAAATCTCCTCATTTCCAGTTTTAATATTCTCCCAAAAGAAAAGAGATGGTCGGAGCCGTAGCTAAAAAGACCATAAACGGTAGTCCGGAGGTGGTGAAATCGGGATCTGGATTATCGGCGATGCTAAAATTGAAACTGAAATTGAAAACAAAACAGCAAGAGCTTCTGCTCCGAGTCAGCATTCTATGTCTTGTCTATGTGCTGGCTTTCATCACGCGCCTCTTCAGCGTTCTCCGCTACGAATCCATGATCCACGAATTCGACCCTTACTTCAATTACCGAACCACCCTTTATCTCACCGAGAAAGGTTTCTACGAGTTCTGGAACTGGTTCGACTCCGACAGCTGGTACCCTTTAGGCCGTATCATTGGCGGTACCCTCTACCCTGGTCTTATGGTCACCGCCGCCATCATCTACTGGCTCCTCCGCCTCCTCAGCTTTGCCGTCCATATCCGCGAGGTTTGTGTCTTAACCGCTCCCTTTTTCGCTTCCAATACAACCCTTGTTGCCTATTTCTTTGGTAAAGAGATTTGGGATTCTGGTGCCGGCCTTGTTGCTGCCGCCTTGATCGCCATTTGCCCTGGATATATTTCCAGATCGGTAGCCGGGTCTTATGACAACGAAGGGGTCGCCATTTTCGCTTTGTTGTTCACCTTTTATTTGTTTGTTAAGGCCGTGAATACGGGTTCCTTGGCCTGGGCATTGGCCTCTGCTTTTGGATACTTTTATATGGTCTCTGCTTGGGGAGGATATGTGTTCATTATCAATTTAATCCCGCTTTACGTGCTCGTGCTTTTGGTCACCGGACGGTATTCCATGAGGTTATATGTTGCCTATAATTCTATGTATGTAGTGGGGATGTTATTGGCTATGCAGATTCGCTTTGTGGGCTTTCAACATGTCCAGTCTGGGGAGCATATGGCCGCGATGGGTGTCTTCTTTTTTATGCAGGTTTTCTATTTGTTGGATTGGGTTAAGTACTTGCTAGGCGATGCCAAATTGTTCCAAGCCTTTTTGAGGATCACTGTCACCGCTGCACTCGCTGTGGGTGCTATAGCTCTAGGACTAGGCACAGCATCTGGATATATCTCCCCGTGGACTGGCCGATTTTACTCTTTGCTTGATCCAACTTATGCAAAAGATCACATTCCCATTATTGCATCTGTCTCTGAGCATCAGCCAACTGCTTGGTCGTCTTTCATGTTTGATTTCCATATTCTGCTCTTCCTTTTCCCCGCGGGTCTCTATTTCTGCTTCAAGCGATTGTCTGATGCCACCATCTTCATTGTCATGTATGGTCTTACAAGCATGTATTTTGCTGGTGTTATGGTTCGTTTAATTCTTGTTGCCACACCTGCTGTATGTCTTATTAGTGCCATCGCTGTTTCCGCAACTATAAAGAATTTGACTCTCGTGGCAAGGGCCACGAATAACAATAAGGTTGCCCACTCTGGTTCTCTCAAAGGAAGCACTAGCAGTTCCAAGGCTTCTTCTAAGGTGAGAATGAGATGAGGTCATCACTATTCTTCTAAATACTTGTTTATTATTCTGTTTTGGTTATAGAAAGTAGTGGTTCATTTATCTCACATGTGCTCATCTAAGTGGTTTGTTGTTAGTCAAATTCCTATTGCATTGCATCTGTTGTGAATGACCTTAAGATTTTTTTTTTTCCTTCTGTTTCTTCTGTGTGTTATCGTTAGTTAAAACAAGTATGATCAAAGGTGTATGTGGCTATGTGCTCTTGAGCCTTAGCTCAACTTGTACATATTTTATATGCATCAGCTATAAATATACTGATTTTAGATTCTAGTCGCTTGTCAGGCACATGCTAGTATGTAAATGTTGTTGATTTGACCTTATCACCTACAAAATAATATGAAGATGAAGAAAAAATGTTGTCTAGTATTGGGAGTACTTTTGGTTGAACATGTGGAATTAGTTTGGCCATTCGAGTGTTTAGTTGGGCTGGATCCCTTGTTGAAAGAACATGAAGCATAACACATTCCTTTTTGTGAACACTTACATATGTTTTTCTAAATTACTCAACAAGTGTAAAGGTCCATAGATTAGGAGGTCTTTGTTATTAAACCCAACTTAGAGAATAGTTAGTGGAACATAGTTTATTCTCCATTTGATTATGGTGGCTATATATCAAAAAGTATGTTATTTCTCCTGCACAAACAGGCTTCACTTGATCAGTCCCAGCCTTTCCAGAGAAATGGTGCTATTGCATTACTTCTCGGTGCATTTTACTTGCTCAGTAAGTATGCCACTCACTGTACCTGGGTCACATCAGAGGCATACTCATCTCCCTCAATTGTCTTGGCCGCAAGAGGTGCTCATGGCAACAGGGTCATCTTTGATGATTATCGTGAGGCATACTTTTGGCTTCGACAGAATACTCCTGCAGATGCTAAGGTGATGTCATGGTGGGATTATGGGTACCAGATCACTGCGATGGGAAACAGAACTGTTATAGTAGATAATAACACCTGGAACAATACACACATAGCTACTGTTGGACGTGCAATGTCATCTTATGAAGATGAGGCATATGAAATTATGAGGTCGCTTGATGTGGATTATGTATTAGTTGTCTTTGGAGGTGTTACTGGCTATTCTTCTGATGATATTAACAAGTAAGGGCATATGAAATTTCATTTTAAATTATTTGGAAATGTCTTGCACTATATGAAGGATTTCTTGAAGCTTATGATTTTAATTATTTATTTATTTTTGGTTCTTTTAAATTTGACTTTGATCGTAAAAAATACAATGATTTGGGTGTATTCTGAGTAAAATATTTCTAATATATTATGTTCACACATGCACCCAATGCCCCATTGCCCCCATTTTTCTGTGGTTTTTGAGGCTAGGAAGTGGCTTTATGTTTGAAGAAAGGTCATAATATATGTGGGTCATGTATCAAACAATTGTGACAAATTTGATCAAGCTGACAAAGAATAATTTTGATAAATAAGCTGGCCAAGAATGATGAGTTAATCTTAAAGGCTACTTGGTCTGTTTGACTGTCGATATTATCAACAATTATCCCATCACAAAAGGCATAATTTTGGCAAACATGTGGATTTTAAATTTGCATCTTTGGTGAATACCCAGACCAATCTTGGTTGGTAATTAATCAGATACTGGACCTCTGTCCTGTTAAGTGATTCTGTAGGGACTACAAATGATACTACTTTAATAAACTTATGCTTATATTGATTCTATCATACATATCTTTTGGTATCTCTTCTCTTTGTAAAAGCAAGATGGATTGTGAGGTCATGGGTTCAAAACCCCATTGGGTGTGTAATATACTAATTAAATGTCATTAATATCTTCATACCTATCCAAAAAAAAAAAAGTCATTAATATCTTCAGGCATTTGCATTTTTTATTCAAATTGATGGACCCTATCTGTATAAGTTTACTGCTACTGCTCTTCCATCATTACTAATTCAAAATTTATCTATTCTAGATTTTTGTGGATGGTGAGAATTGGAGGTGGAGTTTTTCCTATAATAAAGGAACCTGATTATCTTGTTAATGGCGAGTACCGCGTTGACAAAGGAGCAGCTCCCAAGATGTTGAATTGTCTCATGTAAGTATTTAGCATTGATATGTGTATTTGTGTGGTAATTTGGAGGTGTTTCCCAATTATTCCCTAATTTTTAAAAAGTTTCAATGCAAACCTCTACTTTCTAAATTGTTTCAATTTGCCTCCTTGTTCTCCGCCACATGAACACAAATATTTAGGTGCCAAAAAAAAAAAAAAAAGAGGATACTGTAGCCTCAGGTTGGGCTTTAACCAGCCCAACAGAAAGTTCTGTATTATCAGGCCCACCACTAAAAGCCTTGGGCCATCTGACTCCATTAGCACCCAGACAGGTCACCACCCGTCTCCCACCCTCAGGCTTGTACACTTTAATAGCCAAAACAGCTAGAGTCAACTTAAACATAAAAGCCTGCGTGGGTCTGCCATTTTTGACTGAAATATTACCATTAATAACTGGAACATTTTCTGAAAGGTCTCCATGCATCATGTTCCCCCGATATAGTTTCAAAATTTTCAAAATTTCTGCATTTTTGCTGATTACCAAAAACAGATAAAAGTTTCCCACACCGGCCACCACTAGCAGACTGACCTCCTCCACCACCTTTAATGGAAGATACTTCAGCCATAGAAACCTGTTTTGCGCCAGAGAAAAAATTCCTCATCTCTCTCTGAAACAAGGACCAACCAGCACAATTAGAGCTTGCTGGTATCATAATACATCCTCTCCTAGACCTCCAAAATATTCGGCAATAACTACAAAAAGAGCAGCTCTGTTAGATCTCCCATAGAACTCTAACAACTTCCTATTTTCCCTAAATCTCTTACAGAGTACAGCTCGACCAGGCACCCATCTCGTATATCCGTAAGACAAGTCAGAATCCACTCAATACCCCTATGTCCAACACGAATAGAGCTTTTAACATCCCGACGTGTCTTATGAATAACGTATGAATCAGACCTTCCCCATGAAAAGAGAAAGAAAAAGTTTGGCATCAATGCGAAATGACCTCTTACTGCCCCATGAGTAGAGGAAAGAGGTTTAGGAGGGGTACATTGTGAAGTTTCAAAGGTGGGGGTATCTGGTTTGGCTAAAGGTCAGGTGCAAGAATAGGATGTTTAGGCAAAACATGGTTAGGCCCCTGAGAAAATGATGGAGGAGGGGGGTAGGGGTTAGAGAAAATCCCAAACTGTGGAGGGAAGCAAGGAAGGGGAGGAGGAGGAATATGGAAAGGCGGTAAAAAAGGAAAAAAGATGGTGATGGTTGAGGGAGAGGGTGGAGGTGAGGTGGAGGAGGGTGGACAGGTTGAGGGAGGGGTGGGGGAGGGGTGGGGAAGGGAGGGGGAAGCATGTCTAGATGGTGAAAGGCAGGCAGGGGAAGAACTTCACAATGTACCCTCCTAAACCTCTTTCCTCTGCTCATGGGGGCAGTAAGAGGTCGTTTCGCATTGATGCCAAACTTTTTTCTTTCTCTTTTGACGGGGGAAGGTCTGATTCGTATGTTATTCATGAGACACGTCGGGATGTTAAGAGCTCTATTCATGTTGGACATAGGGCATAGTTGGACCTATAATAGAATTTTCCATTTAACTAAATAGGTATTCTACAATCACATAGTACTCCTAGTGGGTTTCTCCACTTTATCCATGTTAAGATTCACATCCTCTTTAATCTCTTCATCTGTATGAATTCTTGATCCAAGATATCCAAATTCCAAAGCACTCACTCTTTAGTTTTTTTTTACTATTAAGCCTTACAACCCCTTCATCTTTATTTCTACTCTTCCTAAACTTACATTCCATACTCACTTTATTTTTGATTATTTGGGATTATACCAATCCCTCCCCTCTCCCACCACAAACCAAAAAAAATCTCATTTTTCCTTCTCAATTCTATCCGTGTAGTCTTCCTCTATTGAATTATTATTAAGAATTTTATATTCTTGTCAAAAGTGTAAGCTTGATGGGTTATGTTCGTATCTTATTCTCCCCAAATTGTGTCTTGTATTCTTGCTTCTTAGTGAGGATCTTAATTTCAGCTGAGAAATTTCAATGAATTATTTATGTATACCAACTGTCATTCCAGATCCTCTCTCTCTCTCTCTCATGAATAAACCACACTAACCTTGGTAAAAAATTGATTGTTATGTTTTGTTTATTTCTTTAAATTTTTTTTTGGTGATCAGGTACAAGCTGTCTTATTATCGATTTGGAGAGCTGACGACAGAATATGGCAAACCTCCTGGGTAAGTTTAAGGTTTATCTTCCATTTTGTCTTTAAAAGGGATTGTACTACTTAGTAAAAATAGAAGGTATTGTACTAATTTGTGTTTATAATCACAGATACACTTGTGGGTAGACAAATACTAGGGTATTGCATGTCACATGCATGTGAAACAAGGAAAATGTCGGTAAAAGTTATAGCGAGTTCATGAATGAGCATGTTTTAGTGTAGGCATGCAAGCAGAGACAAAAATTGTTGGGTGGGGGGGGGGGGGGTGAAGAACAGAAAAATTCTCTCTGAAGTCTCCCCAAGTAGGATTTGGACCTCTAGTCTGTAGCTCTTCACTTACTCAGAGTTTTCTTTATTGGTTATACACACCCAGTGGGTTTTGAACCCATGACCTTACCACCCACCCATTCTCATGGAGGGAGGAAGTATGCCATAAGAGCTAGAGCTCATTTGCAAGGAAAAAAAGAAAAAGAAGCCAAAATCAAAACATGAAGTAGATGCAAATCATCAAGTGTATACATTATTAATGGATACACTACAGAATAGAATGATTGGAATGATGATATTTGGCACTTTGAATAAAAGTTTTGACCTTCTGTTAACTTAATTGGATGCATTAATCATTTACTCCAGAGAGTTTTGGTAAAAGCGACAAGTGCCAGTCAATCAGGTTGACATGGGTGACTTGCATTTGAGGCCATATGGGAGATTGAAGTTTAAAGAAATGCTTTGATTTGTTCTTGTTCAGCTGGGTCCTGAACTCCTGATAATTGTTTCCGGTGTTCCTTAAATACTGTCAGCTTCACTTTTTATATGGAATTTTAATATTCTGTTTTCTGCTTGGTGATACCTTCACCCTTTTGAATTAGTGGCAGTAGAGGCCTTGTGTTTTTTTAATGTGTGCCAAAGTGTGCATGCTGTATTTTGTAATGCCTTTTTGGAATGGCAGGTATGATCGTGCCAGGGGGGTTGAAATTGGAAACAAGGATATCAAACTGGAATATTTGAAGAGGCCTTTACAACATCTAACTGGATTGTTCGTATTTACAAAGTTAAACCTCCTAATAATAGGTGGTGAGTCTTTTTCATTCTCTCTCTGCAGGACAGCATGGTAGATGAAACTCTTAGAGCATATGAGTCTTGAAAGGTAGTGTTAAAGAGAGAGAAAACTTTATCTTTGTTAGAGTTTGCAGTGAGTATTTGAGGCTCTTAATGTTCTTGACCCCCTTTTGGAGATTTTGTAATGCCTTTTTAGCTCATCTATTTAGACTTTTTTGTTGATTGTATGGTTGAGAAACTTATTTAGATGAAAAATGTGATTGTTTGGCATGGTACAACTTACTGTTTCACATCCAATGATAATGTCAGCGGTCCTTAAGAGTTTTTTCTCTATCAATAAATAGTAGTAAAATGAGCTTCAATGATGTTATATGCCCATGGAAATGTCTGTGTGGATTGAAATCCTTACTGGCCCCCCAATGCTTGGTACAATAGTTGGATCAAGTCAAGCACTCAAGTGGTCGNTCAACAAACTATTGCATTTTATTATGTTTTGTTTACATGTTACGATTTTTATGTTGTCTCGTAAGCTTTTCTAGTACTAGCAATTCATCTGTGAGAGGGTTTTTCTAGTTTTATTTTTGAATGAGTGTGTGCATGTTGTCTTCAATATGCTCACTCCAACAACAGCAGCAAGCCTTAGTCTCAAAACTTTTGTGTCTGCTATAGATCTTACAAAAATGAATCAGGGTCGGCCGCGTGTATTCTTTTTCACTGTCTTATCATATTCTCTATCACCTCCTTAATCAATGCCCTTTTTTACTACTTCGACTAATGTTTTTTAAGTCTTCCTCTACATTTTCTCATTCCCTCGACTTGAATTAACTCACCCTTCTTTAATGGTGGATTAATTACTCTCCTCTAACGTGAACAAATCATCTCAAATGACTCTCCATCTTTTCATAAATAAGGGCCACTTACCTTTAAGCAAATTTTCTCATACCTATCCCTATCTTATCTGGTTTTTTCACTTATCCGTCTTTACTTTCTCATATAACCAATACTCATTTTATGAAGATGTTGTGTTTTTGTAGCCCAACATTCAGTATAATAGAGCTTTTTTTTTTTTTTTCTTTTTTTTTTTTTTGGATAAGTAAGAAGATAATATTATTATTAAAAGAAAGCAAGAAAAATACAAGGAATTCATGGTAGTGAACAAAGGAAAAAGGAACATAAAGACAGAAGCAGCCCCTAATCTATTCTAATAGAAGATAGAAAATCTATAAGGGTAGAACAATCTGAGAAACCCCAACAATGAGACCAATCAAAGAGGGTCTGTTGGCAAAGCTCTAATAACTGAACCACAGTTTTCCTCTCATCCTCAAAAGACCGCTGATTCCATTTGATCCAAATGGTCCACAATAAATAGCCTGGCACCAAATTCCAAATATCAGAACTATGCTTGCCAAGCCAATTATACCAACAAAATAATAAGTCTACAACAGAACTTGGCATGACCTAATCGATCCTAAACAGCCGAAGCATATACATCCACAAAGAATGTGCTATCGGACAAAAAAGTAACAGGTGATCCACAGATTCCTCATTACAATAGCACTACACAACGATTCGCCAAAGCCACGAAGCATAAGGTTATAGGGCGACCACGAAGCATAAGGTTATCCAAGGTAAGAATCTGACCATGAGCTGCTGTCCACGTGCTTTTTCATTCTCTCTCTGCAGGACAGCATGGTAGATGAAACTCTTAGAGCATATGAGTCTTGAAAGGTAGTGTTAAAGAGAGAGAAAACTTTATCTTTGTTAGAGTTTGCAGTGAGTATTTGAGGCTCTTAATGTTCTTGACCCCCTTTTGGAGATTTTGTAATGCCTTTTTAGCTCATCTATTTAGACTTTTTTGTTGATTGTATGGTTGAGAAACTTATTTAGATGAAAAATGTGATTGTTTGGCATGGTACAACTTACTGTTTCACATCCAATGATAATGTCAGCGGTCCTTAAGAGTTTTTTCTCTATCAATAAATAGTAGTAAAATGAGCTTCAATGATGTTATATGCCCATGGAAATGTCTGTGTGGATTGAAATCCTTACTGGCCCCCCAATGCTTGGTACAATAGTTGGATCAAGTCAAGCACTCAAGTGGTCGAGCTTAGTTTGTTTACTCTGTTATCGAGCTTGTGCCAAACTCGAGCCCAAGATGGATAAATTTTTTTTAAGTTTAAGCCTTATTTTTTTGATGTACTTATTGTTTGAAGAAGTCAGTTTGGGGAAGCATTATCCTCTTCGCTTGATGTGGGTTTCTATGGTGGCAGATGAATAATGAGTAGAGCTGTTTTTTTTGTTTTGTTTTTTTTGTTTTGTTTTTTGTTTTTGTTTTTGTTTTTGTTTTTTTTTTTTTTGATAGGTAACGAAAATTTTTATTAATTAAAAAAATAGCCAACCTGAGTACATTGGAAATGTACTATGGGTGTAGAAATTAAGAACCAAAATTACAATGGTCAAGGAAAACATGAAGGGAAAAGCAAGAAAAATGTGACAGAGCCACATTCCAAGCAAGGAGAGTAAGAAGAAATACTTAGGGGCTGTTTGGATTTCAAAAAATGCTCACTCATTACTCTATAGCTCATTGCTTATCACTGAAAATACCAGAGCTTTCTAAGGTGGCATGTTTGACACGTTTTCAACTTTGATAATTCAAAAATTTTTACTTTTTGTGGAACCCATAGATTGACTTGGTGCAACTTCTACTTCTTATTTTTGATTTTTGATTTTTGATTTTTCCTTTAACCTCAAATACCTAAACTCACTGAACCTAGTGAAAGAAAAAAAAAAAACCCAATGTGGGGGAAAAAAAAAGGGAAGAAGAAGAAGAAGAAGAGAATAGAGAAACAAAGCCTAGACTTAGCATAAAAGAAAAAAAAGAAAAAAAGAGAAACCTAGAAAACTAGTGTGAAAAGGAAAGAAAAGAAGGAAAAAAAAAAAAAATGAAGAAGAAGAAGAAGAAGAGAATAGAGATGCCCAGACCTAGCATGAAAGGAAAAAGAAAAAAGAAAAGAAGAAGACTTGTGTTGGAGAGAGCAAAAGGTCTGACAAGATTTGACTACTCTCTGACTGTGGGTCCTTCAAATATGTGTGTATTTACCAAAATGCCATGAAAACGTTGTTTCCATAACTCAAAAACACCTAAAATGTGTTTTCAGTTTCTATAATTTATCACTCAAAAATCAAATAATTGAGTGATGGAAACAAAAACTGAAAACAAAAAACAAATCCAACAAACCAAACAGTTGTGGGACCCACCAGTTTTGAGTTATGGGTGATGAAAATAGAGTTATGGGTGATGGAAAAATACTAAATCCAAACAGCCCCTTAATCTTTAGCAAGGACTACTCACATCTCTCAGAACATCTAGCATTTCTTTCACTCCAAACAAATAACATCAAGCAATGCGTCACAAGTCTCCACAAATCTATATTGCAATGTTGCCCAAATTTACCTTGCCAAGACTCAAAAATCTCAATAACCTTATGTGACATAACCCAAAGAAGTCCAATCAAACAAAACACCAAGGACGATAGCTCAACAACTCGGGAGCAATGAAGTAGAAGATGATCCTTCGACTCCCTGCGTTTCTTACACATGTAGCACCAATCAAGAACAATAATATGCCTCTTGTGAATGTTAACGGTTGTAAGAATCTTACTTAAGAAAGCTGTGATATTAAAATAAAGCTACCCTTATAGGAACCTTTGATTGCCACACCAACCTCCAAGGGAAGGAAAGAGTAGCAGGTAGAAAGAAAGATAGAAATTTCTAACATCAAAACCTCAACTCCTTGTTGGCTTTTCACCAAACCTTGTTAAGGCCAACCTCTCGCATTTTTGAAGAATAAACAATGTCCATGTAAAATTGGTTGTTATTCATATGAATTTTAGATTATTGAGATCGTTTCTCAAGTGATACTAAACCATGGGCACAATTGACACAAACTAGGTTTCCTTCCAAATTATATATAACTAGATGATGTTTCACGTAATGCGTGGAATACTTTATAATTTCATTTGAAATTATTTTTATATATATTAAGACCTGTACATATAATACTTATTTTATTGTATAATATTTATGTTTGCCCACAATATTGTTGAATACTTTGAAAGTTGAAGCTTGATTTTCTTAATTCATATTTTATAAAAAAAAAAAAAAAAATTATATAACACTATAAGACTATAACATATTATAATATTTACTGTTAAAAGTAGATTTAAAAAAAAAATTGATTAAATGATTTTGAAATCTACAAATAAGAATTTAAAGCTTAAAATACTTTTATATCCTAATATTACATAAATTAAGTGACTTCTTAAACACTTCCTCAACCATTCTATTCTCACAACCAAATATGGAGAACTCAATCACAAATACTTAATTCATTATCTCAATGGAATTAATGAAATCATTTGTAAGTATCAACATAAAAAGAACGTAATTAAACAAAGAGAAATTGGCCAAAATACATTCATTTATCAAAATTTAATTGTCTTTAGTTGGACTTCCGTATAATTAAAAAAAAAAAAGGTGAAAATACTTTGAAATCATCATCGATTTTTATTTTTATCACTATGGCTCATACTACACAAAATAACAATAAAAAAATGTATAAAGAAACTTACAAAGTATGAGTTCTAACACAAATATATAAAAAATAGCTAACTTTATAAATAATCAATTAATTTTTTTTTCTTTAATTCTAGAACAAAATACATTTATAACTTTCGCAAACCAAAATCTCAAACATCGAAAAACTCAAAGCAAATTACAACATTCACAAAATCCACAATGTTTGACTTCAACATCAAAACTGTAAGCTACCATCACTGAATAAAAAATGGGACAAAATTGGGAAATGCCCTGTTTGAGCAAAAAAACCAGCATTATGCCATCTTTTCCAAACTAAATAGGGAAATGCCCCTCTTTTGTAACTCGATTTTCTCAAAATCGAGTTATAAAAAAAAAAAAAAATTCTGGAGCCCTATAGCGGCGTTTTTAAGGACCTATAGTGACATTTTCAGGACCTATAGTGATGTTTTGTAACTCAACTTCTATAAGAGGAGTTATAGGCAATTTTTTTAATTCTTTTTACCTATAACTCGATTTCATAGAAATCGAGTTAAAAAACGCCACTATAGGTCTTAAAAACGTTACTATAGGCTTCTAAAAAACGCCGCTATAGGGCCTAAATCGATTTTGAGAAACTCGATTTTCAAAAGAGGGGCATTTCCCTATTTAGTTTGGAAAAGAGGGCATAATGCTGGTTTTTTTGCTCAAACGGGGCATTTCCCAATTTTGTCCATAAAAAATGCAAGTCCCCTTCCTAGGTCATAGCCTACTAATATGGGTTAGATACAAATAGTACTGCAACATTAGAGTTATGTGGTGTTATTGGAAGGTTGAAGGCAAATGACATTGTTTTTTGTTTGAGTGTATTTAAGATGGGATGGCATGAAAGGCAGACAAAATTGCCCTTTGTCCTTTTCGGGAAAATTATATAGCCTTATGCCCCATTTCTCAAACTAATTAGGAAAATACCTCTCTTTTAAAACTTAATTTACTACAAATCGAGTTAAGCCTTATAGTGGTGTTTTTAAGGAGTCTATAGTGACGTTTTAAGGACCTATAGTGACGTTTTTTAATTCGACCTCCATGAAATCGAGTTATACGTAAAAAATTGTTTATAACTTGATTTCATGGAGAGCGAGTTAAAAAAACGTTACTATAGGTCCTTAAAACGTCACTATAGACTCTTTAAAATGCCACTATAAGCCTCCAGAATTTTTTTTTTTTTTTAAAACTCGATTTGTAGTAAATCAAGTTTTAAAAGTGTGGCATTTCCCTAATTAGTTTGAAAAGGGGGGCATAAGACTATATAATTTGCCCGAAAATGGCAAAGGGCAATTTTTTCCCATGAAAGGCTGTAAGCATGTGTATATAAAGGAGTAGAAGTGAAAAGTGTGTTTAGAAATGCAAAAAGTTTTTTTTTGTGTATGAAAGAGAGGAAAAGTCTTGAAACATTGAACCAAATGAAACAAATAGTAGTTTTAAAACATTGAATAAAAAATGTAACAAAAAGTAGTCTTGAAACATTAAACCAAAGGAAATAAAGAGTCTATATTTTTAAATTTGTTCTTATCTCTGATGTGGTTTAAGAGTATTTCAATTCCATAAAGTGCGTCACATGGTAGAGCCTCATACTTTTCTGCATGAGGTCTCTACTTTTATATATATATATTGACTAATATTGATTGATTACCCGTTTATGCAATTTTTTATAAGTATCTCTTGTACGCATATTGTGTGCATGGATCTATATCTCAATAATAATAAATAAAAAATTTAAATTTAAAAGAATTTAACTTTACAGGAATTTGTGAATTTAATGTTTTTATTTATATGCATCATATTATTTTTATAACATGTTGCTTATGAATTGGATTCTATAACATAATAATGAAATTAAATATGTTTATTTTTTTGGCTTTTAATTCTTTCTTTAAAGGCAGTGAACCCTTGAGCAAAGTTACTCAACAAAACATAGGTTGTATTACACATACAAGTCGTCGATTTATTTGTACAACAAAACCATTAGTAAAGTAATATAGTTGAGCAATACAGAGGGCGAAGGCAATACATATAATTATAAAAATGTTATCATGAGTAAAAGCTAATGGGTTTGATAGAAGAATAACCCTTCTTACTATTTACCACTTACTATTTTACTCAACAGAAGCGAGGTTGTATTAAACATACAAGTCGTCAACTTATTTGTACCCAAAAAAAAAAAAAATTTAATATAGTTGAGCAATTATTTATTTAAGTACTATCTAGATCAAATCATTGGAGTTGTGTCCCTAACAATGAAATATTTAGTGTCATCTCCTTTTGTCATAATGAAGCTTGTGGAGGCCATTTTTCTTCAAGGAAAACCATTGCAAAGATTTTGCAATGTGGTTTTATTGGTCTAATATGTTTAAAGACACTCATCATTTTTGCAAATCTTGTGAGTCTTGTCAAAAGTTGGGAGTAATAACTCGTAGAAATATGATGCCTTTAAACCAATTTTAGTTGCTGAAATTTGATTGTTGGGGCATATATTTCATGGGTTCTTCCTCCCTTTGTATATCTTTACATTCTAGTGGCTGTAGATTATGTTTCAAAATGGGTTGAGGCTATTCCTTGCAAAAAGAATGATCACAATATTGTTTTGAAATTATTAAAGGAAAATGTTTTGTCAAGGTTTGGCATCCCTAGGTCAATTATTAGTGATGGGGCTTGCACTTTTGCAATTAACCTTTTGAGGCAGTAATGAGAAAATATTGCATAACACACAAGGTCACCCCATATCACCCACAAACAAGTGGAACAATTTAGCTTGCCAATAGGGAGATTAAATTTTGGAAAAGACGGTTAACCCAAATTGTAAAGATTGGTCTTTGAGGTTGAATGATGCACTTTGGGTGTACTGCACTACCTATAAAAATATTCTTGGTATGTCTCCCTATAGACTTATTTATGGCAAAACTTGTCACTTGCTTGTGGAATTGGAACATAAATCATATTGGGCAATTAGCATTAGTGTTTGTGTCATAGTTTAGATTGTGTTTTATTTATTTATTTATTTATTTATAATTATTTTTGTTATTTTTTTTCCTAACCCCTTTTGCAGGTGCTAAAGTTTTTTTTTTGTTCATTTATGTTCATCTCTTCAAGGCACTCTTTGTAATCTCTACTCTTTATTGTTTTTCCTTGTTATCATTGAGGACAATGTAAGTTTTAGGTTGAGGGGAGGAACTTGAGATGATTTGCATTTGGTTTTATTTTATGTTAATTTTTTTTTTGGGTTGTTTTTAGTGATTTTTGTTTTTGTTTTGTTTTTAGTCCAATTCCACCCCCACCCCCCCCCCCCCCCCAAAAAAAAGTGTTGCTTTGGCAAGAGTTTTAAGTCAAAGTTCTTTATGCTACTTCTATCTAAAGAATTCCACCATTTTTTCATACTCAACTAGTATGCACATGCACTTTAGCCACATGAACATGTTTCTTGGTTGAGAGATAGAGATGACTTTCAAAATCTTGAAAATAAAACTTGAGCCATTCATTTTTTTAGAGGGTTATTTTCTTTTGATCTCATTTTTTCATTTGGAAGCATATAACTTTGTTGTTGCTTACTCACATTATTCTTTGATTTGGTTGAATGCTAAAAAGCTGAAAGCGGCGTTGAAGACAAAGTTGAGTACCACGATCAACCCATTCTTGCGGAAAAGGGAAAGCACTAGCTTATCCAGTGCATGGAGCACGGATAATCAATGTATGACCTCCAGAAGACATTGGTAACCATGGGAAACTTCTAGAATGCACAAGAAGAAAGAAGATATTTTACCTCCACATTAATGAAGGGGTTCTTACCTAATCTCTGCCACATTAATTGCGCACAAGATAGCCTGAACAATACACGCAACCCCTAGGCAATTAGAATTCTAAGATAAGAAGGAGAGGAAACCAATAAAGTAAGGGAAAATATCCCTGAGACTCTGAATGGGAACAGAACAGCTTTGGTGATAAGAACAAGAATTGAAGCTATAAAAGGAGAAGGAAGACAAAAGGTGAGGGGATCCCAAAAGGGGTAGAAAAATCTGTCTAAGAAGAGAAACAGATTAAGAGAGAGAGAAACACTAAGTGTGACACCACGGGAATAATATTAAAGGCTTCCTAAAGTCATCTTAGCATTTCTAATAGTATCGGTAACATATTAATGGTCAAAGAAATCCATTGTTTGTGTTTCCCATTGCAAAGTTTATTCCCTCTTATTTACTTGTACCTTGATTGTGTGAGTTATTGTAGCAGAATTTCGAGTTTTCCTTGGGGACTAATTTCAATGTCCCTACCTAAGAAATTTGGCAATCTATCTCTAGATAGCATAAGGACAAAAGTGTTGCAACATATTAATAGCTTGAATCAATGGGTTAGAATGTGGACATTTTTGGTTTGACGGATAGTAAGCTTACTTTAGATGAGGAACAAAAAGAATCAAAAGAAATTAAAGATGAATTGAAGATAGTTGTGTCAGAACAATATATTCTCGCAATATCAACCTTAAATAAAGAACAAAGATATGCATATGACATGGTATTGGAAAGAGTTATCAAAGGTAAACTTGGTGCTTTTTTCATTGATGGGCCGGGTGGTACAGGTAAAACATATCTATATCGAGCGATTCTTGCTGTAGTTAGATTAAAGGGATTTATTGCTCTTGCTACTGCAACATTAGGAGTGGCTGCATCTTTCTTACCAGGGGGCAGGACAGCACACTCGCAATTTAAGATTCCAGTTAAAGCAGAAGAGAACATAACTTGTGCTATTAGCAAACAAAGTGGTACTGCTAGGTTGTTGCGAGAAGTGAAAATTATAATATGGGATGAGGCACTAATGTCAAAGAGACAAACAATGGAAGCTTTTCAAGAAATGCTCCAAGATATAATGGATAATGGTTCACAATTTGGTGGTAAAGTTATCGTATTTGGCAGTGACTTTCGTCAAGTTTTACCCGTTGTTCCCAAGGGAACAAGCCAAAAGACAATTAATACAAGCTTAGTCAAATCAGATTTATGGCCCAGTTTAGAAAAACTAAAACTGACAGAGAATGTGAGAGCTAAATTTGATCAATCATTCTGTGATTATTTATTACGAATTGGTGATGGAATTGAGACAGTGATAATTGATGACAAAATAAAGCTTCCTCCCTTTATGATTATTCCTTAAAAAGATGATTTTACTTCTCTTAGAGCTTTAATACAGGCCGTTTTCCCAAACAGAGAGAGATATTCAAACAGTGTATAACTTATGATAGATAGAGCAATATTAAAACCTTAAAATGATGATGTCAATGAAATAAATCGTATCCTTATAGATAAACTACTCGGACCTATAACCAGTTATTATAGCTTTGATGAGACTATAGATTCTTGCCAACAAGGACAACAAGAAGACTTCTTAAATAGCTTAACACCCAATGATCTTCCTCCTCATGAGTTATAATTAAAATTGAATTGCCCAATAGACCCTACAAAAGGTTTATGCAATGGAAAACGATTAATATGCTATGCATTTCACCGAATGTCATAGATGTAGAAATTGATGTGGGCGATCATCGCGGAAAAAGAGTCTTTATACCTAGAATTCCATTAAAACCATCTGAGAATGCAAACATATCCATTCCCATTCAAAAGAACTCAATTTCCTATTTGTCTAAGCTTTGCTATGACCATAAACAAGGCTTAAGGCCAAACATTAAATTTTGTTGGTATCTATCTTCCTCAATCAGTATTTGCACATGGACAATTATTATTATTATTATTATTATTTTTTGAGAAATTGCACATGGACAATTATATGTTGCTCTTTCTAGAGCAAAAACAGCAAACTCGCTGAAGGTACTCATTAGGCCAACCTCTTGTGAAGACTCAAATGATGGATGCACAAGAAATGTTGTTTATCAAGAAGTATTAAAACTAGCAAAACTGCATTAATATTTAGAGATTTGATTATGGAGGTTTGGAAAAGCATTGGATTTGATTTGTAATTTATGATATCTCTATATTTCTTTTCAAATATTTGAAGTTTATCCTTATTTTCATATTTGATCTAGTTTTAGGTTGAGATTGAAGCTACAAGTTCAGAGGAAATACAATCTATATTCTTTAAGATAGAGATAGAGAGAAAGACCGAGGTAAAACAAGAAGAAATCACTCCTAATGGTTCGTATATCTTGCCGCTACCACTGCCAAAACCATCAAATTCAAACAAATTTAATGCTACAAGTGGAGATTCTTTTTAATTTTTGTTATTATCTTGTGTGCAACTTCATGTACCTCTATGATTTTTTTAATATTATTAATGGGTACAAACACAGGACACTCCTATCACAAGAGAGAGAGAGAGAGAGAAAGAAAGAGAAAAAGAAGGAAAAGAAGAAAGTTATAGAGAAAGGTTCTATGTTGGTTTGTTTGAGATTGAGAGAGAGATTTAGATGATAAAAGGGGGATTTTGTTTTTGTTTCGGTATTTCAGCTTAACAGAGAGGCAGGTAATTTCTCTCTATGAATTTCTATTTTAATTCATTCCTTACAAATCTACATTTCTAAATTTCTACTATATTAAATTTCTATATCTTCTCAATCTCTATTGATTTTAATAATCCTTTCACACAATCATACTACACCTCACTCGATTCCCTTAATTTTCCACCAAATAGTGACACCGATTCAAGTACCGTATGGGCTTTTCGTTATGTTTTTGTCATCTGTTTGTGTTTTCTCTTGATCTTGCATGTTTTAGGAAAGAGACGAGGAAGGAGGTAAAAATCAAGAGCAACAGATGCTTTGTATATCAAGTGTAAATCAATGAGTGCATATGTATTGTTTGTGAAAATTTTTTAATTTAATTTTTTTTCTTTGTTCGTGATGTTCTCTTGGGCTTGCATGTTTTTCCCTTTTGGTTTTGCAATAAAAAGAACTAAACTTTAGGAAAAGAGACTTTTATATTGGTTCATAAGTGCCTGGGTTTGTGTCTGTTTGTATTGTTTCCTCTACTTTTTATCAAGTATTCTGGTTAAAATTTCAATTTTTGTGAAAGCGAGATTAGTTTCAACCACGGTTGTTTGTTGACCAGTTAAATTCTTTTTTTTTTTTTTTAAATTTATTTGTTGTTAATTTTTTCATTTGGGTTTTGTTTACATTTGTACCTTCTGCTAAGCTTTTTTTTTTTTTTTTTTTTTTTTTTTTTTTTTTTTTTTTTGTATTAGGGGGAGAGTTTGAGTCCAAAGGGTCAAAAGGTTTGGGTGTCTTTTTTTTGACGACAATTCAATATTTTTTTTTTTTTTTTTGTTGAAGCTCTTATCTATGCTTTTTGCTTTTTCAAGTTAAATTCAAAGAAGCTGAATGATTGCTTTGTATATCAGTTTAACATTCCTAAATTACACTATTTTCCTCATCAATTGGCAAACCCCTTACATTCTCACAAAATATGCATGACATGAATGGTTTTTTTTTTTTTTTTTTTTTTTTTTTTTTTTTTCTTCAATTGGCTTATACGGCTGCTTAGTGAACATTTTTGTCATATGCAAGTTTCTATGCATGTGATCTTTTACAACAAGTATGAAAGAAGCATTTGGGAAAGTTTGGAAGCTAAAGTAGAATGGTTTGTTTGATTATTTTGAGCTAACAAAGATGCATGATTTCTATAGGCTACTAATACATCAATTTGAACTTTGTATACAAGATATAGTAGAATGTAATGTGCGTAGGATTCTAGTCAAGGAGGTTATAAATTAATTGGTGAAAGTTAACTTTGTATTCAAAATTATTGCAAAATTTCTTTGTCGTGATTATTATTTCCACCTTATGAATTAAGGATATTGTTCACCTAAAAAATTACTCCCACTTAAGCTTTTGTTCTGCTTGAGTGCTATCTTGCATTCTCTATTAGTATATGAAGTAGAATTGTTTATGCAGACTTATATGATTTCTAACCATGTTTTTTTTTTCCTTTTTTTTTTTTTTTTTTGGTGGGCTTCATTATCCTTTTAAAATATAATAGTTTTTAAGGCACTGAAAACTATTGCTCAACATCTAACTTATCAATAANTAAAGAGGGCGAAGGCAATACATATAAACATGTTATCATAAGTAAAAGCTAATGGGTTTGATAGAAGAATAACCCTTCTTGGTTTCACAGCGAAACAATACACTTGAAAACTTATGAAAATAAGTGTATCTTCTTCTCCTAAATATCATATAAACATACTTTTTTTTTTAGGAAGAAAACTAGGAACTTTTATTAATGTAAGCTATTTAAATCAACCTGTAATACAAAAGCAAAACTGTTATGGAACATACTCCATCCACACTAAAAAATCTAGAATATCAATAACATATTTTACTAGATTGTGAGCAACTAAGTTACCTTCTTTCTTTCTAAATTGACCTTCGGGTCTGGATTCTCAAAAAAAAAAAAAAGTTACCTTCTTTCTTAGTATGAGAGTAAAGTAATTGATCAAAACTTTGTGACTTACCCTCCACATCTTGGACCAGCAAACCAAATGAAGCCATAGAAGCTTCTTCATCCATCAAAGCTTTTATTAACACCAGCAAATCTCCCTCCAAAACTGCACTTGAAACACCAATTTCCGAAGCAAAAGAAAGAGCCACTGCCGCTGCCAATGCTTCTATTTCATCTCCACTGTAAGCTTGAGGCAGTTTTTTAGAGCACAACGCAATGACCAAGCCCTGATTATTCCTAATGACCACTCCAATCCCAGCCTTATTCTCATTAGGAAACACCCACCCCCTCAGTTTATTTTCACAAAATTCGAAAGGGGGGTTGCCAACATACTTATGAAGATAACTCGTACAACTATTTGTTGGCCCCAAAAGGAAGGTGGCTGGGTTTTAGAACATTTTGGGACTTAAACCAACCTCCTATCCAAATTAACCTGGTGGATTTTAACCAGAAAATATTACCCATGTATTAAGCTCCTTATTGCAAAATACAAGGTTCAAGGCAATTGGCTTTGTCACTTATTTAATGGAAATGCTACCCAGTTTGAAAAAGATGTGAAGGAACTAAGATCACTTCCCTTTATCGTCCTTGGATCAAGTTTTAGAGAGAGTAGCGGGTCATGAGTACTATTGCTTTTTAGATGGGTATCTTGGGTACTATCAAATTGAAATTGTACTTGAAGATCAAGAGAAGACCACATTTACTTGTCCTTTTGGTACTTTTGCATTTAGGAGGATGCCATTTGGTTTATGCAATGCACCTGCCACTTTTCAAAGATGCATGCTAAGTATTTTTAGTGACATGGTAGAGCATTATTTAGAAGTTTTCATGGATGATTTTTTGTGTTTGGTGACTCTTTTGATGAATGCCTTTCTAATTTGCAAAAAGTCTTAACTAGGTTTGAAGAAAAGAATTTACTATTAAATTGGGAAAAGTGTCATTTCATGGTCACAAAATGGTTTGTATTAGGCCACATTGTTTCTTCAAAAGGCCTAGAGTTCTATAAAGCAAAAATTGAGTTGATTGCTAATTTGCCTACATCTAAGGCTGTTAAAGATGTGAGATCATTCCTAGGACATGCTGGATTTTATAGGAGGTTCATAAAGACTTTAGTTTCATATCTAGACCTATGTGTAACCTCCTAACAAATGACACTCCCTTTGAATGGACCCAAGCTTTACAAGAAGCTTTTGATAAGCTAAAAGGCATGCTTACCACTGCACCTATCATGCAACCACCAAATGACACTCCCTTTGAAATTATATGTGATGCAAGTGATTATGTGATTCGAGCTATTTTAGGGTAAAGAAAGGATAACAAAATCTCATGTAATTTATTATGCAAGTAAGACTTTGAATGAAGCTTAAATGAATTATTCTACAACTAAAAAGAGTTACTTGTTGTGGTATTTGCCTTAGATAAATTCGTTCATATATTCTTGGCTCTCTTGTTGTTGTTTTCACTAACCATGCAGCTTTAAAATATCTTCTTCCAAAGAAGGATGCAAAGCCAAAGTTGATTAGATGGATTCTTCTACTACAAGAATTTAATATCACCATCAAAGATAAAAAGGAAGTAGAAAATGTGGTGGCAAACCATCTGTCGTGCCTCACTTTTAATGAATCCATGGATGCATTCCCATTAGGGATTCATTCCTTGATGAACAATTGTTTTCCATCTCTACTTTTCCTCGGTATGCTGATATTGTCAATTTTCTTGTCATAGGCCAAACACCATTTCATTGGAGTGCTCAAGATAAGAAACGCTTCATGGCTGAGATACGCAATATTTTCTATGATGATTCTTATTTATTTAAGTACTATCTAGATCAAATCATTAGGAGTTGTGTCCCTAACAATGAAATATTTAGTGTCATCTCCTTTTGTCATAATGAAGCTTGTGGAGGCCATTTTTCTTCAAGGAAAACCATTGCAAAGATTTTGCAATGTGGTTTTATTGGTCTAATATGTTTAAAGACACTCATCATTTTTGCAAATCTTGTGAGTCTTGTCAAAAGTTGGGAGTAATAACTCGTAGAAATATGATGCCTTTAAACCAATTTTAGTTGCTGAAAATTTTGATTGTTGGGGCATATATTTCATGGGTTCTTTCCCTCCCTTTGTATATCTTTACATTCTAGTGGCTGTAGATTATGTTTCAAAATGGGTTGAGGCTATTCCTTGCAAAAAGAATGATCACAATATTGTTTTGAAATTATTAAAGGAAAATGTTTTGTCAAGGTTTGGCATCCCTAGGTCAATTATTAGTGATGGGGCTTGCACTTTTGCAATTAACCTTTTGAGGCAGTAATGAGAAAATATTGCATAACACACAAGGTCACCACCCCATATCACCCACAAACAAGTGGACAAGTTGAGCTTGCCAATAGGGAGATTAAACAAATTTTGGAAAAGACGGTTAACCCAAATTGTAAAGATTGGTCTTTGAGGTTGAATGATGCACTTTGGGTGTACTGCACTACCTATAAAAATATTCTTGGTATGTCTCCCTATAGACTTATTTATGGCAAAACTTGTCACTTGCTTGTGGAATTGGAACATAAATCATATTGGGCAATTAGCATTAGTGTTTGTGTCATAGTTTAGATTGTGTTTATTTATTTATTTATTTATTTATTTTTATAATTATTTTTGTTATTTTTTTCCTAACCCCTTTTGCAGGTGCTAAAGTTTTTTTTTTGTTCATTTATGTTCATCTCTTCAAGGCACTCTTTGTAATCTCTACTCTTTATTGTTTTTCCTTGTTATCATTGAGGACAATGTAAGTTTTAGGTTGAGGGGAGGAACTTGAGATGATTTGCATTTGGTTTTATTTTATGTTAATTTTTTTTTTGGGTTGTTTTTAGTGATTTTTGTTTTTGTTTTGTTTTTAGTCCAATTCACCACCCCCACCCCCCCCCCCCCCCAAAAAAAAGTGTTGCTTTGGCAAGAGTTTTAAGTCAAAGTTCTTTATGCTACTTCTATCTAAAGAATTCCACCATTTTTTCATACTCAACTAGTATGCACATGCACTTTAGCCACATGAACATGTTTCTTGGTTGAGAGATAGAGATGACTTTCAAAATCTTGAAAATAAAACTTGAGCCATTCATTTTTTTAGAGGGTTATTTTCTTTTGATCTCATTTTTTCATTTGGAAGCATATAACTTTGTTGTTGCTTACTCACATTATTCTTTGATTTGGTTGAATGCTAAAAAGCTGAAAGCGGCGTTGAAGACAAAGTTGAGTACCACGATCAACCCATTCTTGCGGAAAAGGGAAAGCACTAGCTTATCCAGTGCATGGAGCACGGATAATCAATGTATGACCTCCAGAAGACATTGGTAACCATGGGAAACTTCTAGAATGCACAAGAAGAAAGAAGATATTTTACCTCCACATTAATGAAGGGGTTCTTACCTAATCTCTGCCACATTAATTGCGCACAAGATAGCCTGAACAATACACGCAACCCCTAGGCAATTAGAATTCTAAGATAAGAAGGAGAGGAAACCAATAAAGTAAGGGAAAATATCCCTGAGACTCTGAATGGGAACAGAACAGCTTTGGTGATAAGAACAAGAATTGAAGCTATAAAAGGAGAAGGAAGACAAAAGGTGAGGGGATCCCAAAAGGGGTAGAAAAATCTGTCTAAGAAGAGAAACAGATTAAGAGAGAGAGAAACACTAAGTGTGACACCACGGGAATAATATTAAAGGCTTCCTAAAGTCATCTTAGCATTTCTAATAGTATCGGTAACATATTAATGGTCAAAGAAATCCATTGTTTGTGTTTCCCATTGCAAAGTTTATTCCCTCTTATTTACTTGTACCTTGATTGTGTGAGTTATTGTAGCAGAATTTCGAGTTTTCCTTGGGGACTAATTTCAATGTCCCTACCTAAGAAATTTGGCAATCTATCTCTAGATAGCATAAGGACAAAAGTGTTGCAACATATTAATAGCTTGAATCAATGGGTTAGAATGTGGACATTTTTGGTTTGACGGATAGTAAGCTTACTTTAGATGAGGAACAAAAAGAATCAAAAGAAATTAAAGATGAATTGAAGATAGTTGTGTCAGAACAATATATTCTCGCAATATCAACCTTAAATAAAGAACAAAGATATGCATATGACATGGTATTGGAAAGAGTTATCAAAGGTAAACTTGGTGCTTTTTTCATTGATGGGCCGGGTGGTACAGGTAAAACATATCTATATCGAGCGATTCTTGCTGTAGTTAGATTAAAGGGATTTATTGCTCTTGCTACTGCAACATTAGGAGTGGCTGCATCTTTCTTACCAGGGGGCAGGACAGCACACTCGCAATTTAAGATTCCAGTTAAAGCAGAAGAGAACATAACTTGTGCTATTAGCAAACAAAGTGGTACTGCTAGGTTGTTGCGAGAAGTGAAAATTATAATATGGGATGAGGCACTAATGTCAAAGAGACAAACAATGGAAGCTTTTCAAGAAATGCTCCAAGATATAATGGATAATGGTTCACAATTTGGTGGTAAAGTTATCGTATTTGGCAGTGACTTTCGTCAAGTTTTACCCGTTGTTCCCAAGGGAACAAGCCAAAAGACAATTAATACAAGCTTAGTCAAATCAGATTTATGGCCCAGTTTAGAAAAACTAAAACTGACAGAGAATGTGAGAGCTAAATTTGATCAATCATTCTGTGATTATTTATTACGAATTGGTGATGGAATTGAGACAGTGATAATTGATGACAAAATAAAGCTTCCTCCCTTTATGATTATTCCTTAAAAAGATGATTTTACTTCTCTTAGAGCTTTAATACAGGCCGTTTTCCCAAACAGAGAGAGATATTCAAACAGTGTATAACTTATGATAGATAGAGCAATATTAAAACCTTAAAATGATGATGTCAATGAAATAAATCGTATCCTTATAGATAAACTACTCGGACCTATAACCAGTTATTATAGCTTTGATGAGACTATAGATTCTTGCCAACAAGGACAACAAGAAGACTTCTTAAATAGCTTAACACCCAATGATCTTCCTCCTCATGAGTTATAATTAAAATTGAATTGCCCAATAGACCCTACAAAAGGTTTATGCAATGGAAAACGATTAATATGCTATGCATTTCACCGAATGTCATAGATGTAGAAATTGATGTGGGCGATCATCGCGGAAAAAGAGTCTTTATACCTAGAATTCCATTAAAACCATCTGAGAATGCAAACATATCCATTCCCATTCAAAAGAACTCAATTTCCTATTTGTCTAAGCTTTGCTATGACCATAAACAAGGCTTAAGGCCAAACATTAAATTTTGTTGGTATCTATCTTCCTCAATCAGTATTTGCACATGGACAATTATTATTATTATTATTATTATTTTTTGAGAAATTGCACATGGACAATTATATGTTGCTCTTTCTAGAGCAAAAACAGCAAACTCGCTGAAGGTACTCATTAGGCCAACCTCTTGTGAAGACTCAAATGATGGATGCACAAGAAATGTTGTTTATCAAGAAGTATTAAAACTAGCAAAACTGCATTAATATTTAGAGATTTGATTATGGAGGTTTGGAAAAGCATTGGATTTGATTTGTAATTTATGATATCTCTATATTTCTTTTCAAATATTTGAAGTTTATCCTTATTTTCATATTTGATCTAGTTTTAGGTTGAGATTGAAGCTACAAGTTCAGAGGAAATACAATCTATATTCTTTAAGATAGAGATAGAGAGAAAGACCGAGGTAAAACAAGAAGAAATCACTCCTAATGGTTCGTATATCTTGCCGCTACCACTGCCAAAACCATCAAATTCAAACAAATTTAATGCTACAAGTGGAGATTCTTTTTAATTTTTGTTATTATCTTGTGTGCAACTTCATGTACCTCTATGATTTTTTTAATATTATTAATGGGTACAAACACAGGACACTCCTATCACAAGAGAGAGAGAGAGAGAAAGAAAGAGAAAAAAGAAGAAAAGAAGAAAGTTATAGAGAAAGGTTCTATGTTGGTTGTTATTGCTCAACATCTAACTTATCAATAAAAAAAAATAAAAAATAAAAAAAAACTTAATTACCATTTCAGTAATGACTTAGTTTTAACTGTTCTAATCATATCATAAAATATTTATTTGAAGTTTGATAGTAATTTCCACGTGCCTTGCACGTGCAACAAAACTAGTAATCTATAAACAAGAAAGTTGTTGGTTGTCGCGTCAAATATGTATAATGTTTATAAATCACTGCTTGCCATATAGAATTGTAAGCTTACACCATTCTAGATTCATTTGAGAGATTCACCGCATGGCTAACATTAGAAGTGCCAAACATGCCAAATGGCAGAGCCCTTTTTTTACTTATATAATAATATACTAGTCGTAACCGATGCACGGTTTAGCTAGCAAAAATTATATATGTTCACTTTATTAAATTTAATTTCATAAAGGATTTTGAATTAATAATTCCAACGCAATATAATAGTCATAAGAGAAGAATAAAAATAAAAATTTAACGCAAAATTACACTATTAAAAAAAGATATTCTTTGTAAAAAAAAATAAAAAAAAATAAAATAATGATATAGAACAGATAGTACAGGCCTTCTTGGAGCAACAAAAGTGCCAAAAGTCACAACGCAAAATCAAGGAGTACCAGCAGATGCCATCAAGGCGACGATGCCGAAATTGCATAAAATTTGGTAAGTTGAAGGGAAACAACATTCTGATCCAGACCTGAGACTCAAGAGTTGCCCAAATTTAGGCGAATTCCTTCGTTAAGGCCCTAAAAACAGTGTTTTTGCAATTTTTAGTAATATTTGTTCCTACTTAATAACTTTTAGTTTAAAAATCATGATAACCTCTCGTTTGTTTTGAAACGTCTCTTAGAGAAATTTTTTTCAATTTCCACAATTATCTCAATTTTGCTATTTTTGGCAAAAGTTACTATTTTGCCACCAAATTACGTGATTAGCGCAAATTAGGGTTTTCTGGATGTTTTTCTAGCTGCTTTTGTTTCTTTGTTTGTTTGTTTGTTTGTTTTTTTTATTATTTTTTATTATTTTTTTATTTTTTTTATAACTATTTAAACATTTTGTAGCCACCAGGGCATTTCAATTTTTTAGATTTATAAAAAAAACTACAGACTTTGTCTATTTCTCTCCAGTGGATTTCAGAACCCTATCACCTTATGGATTCAAGGAACCCTTCATGGATTCTAGGTTTTTATTCAAAAGCTAATGTGTTTAATTTCTTTTTCCATTTAGAAAGTAATGTGTTCGTTTTCTTGTAGTTTCCGCAACATCAAATATTGTTGTTCATGTTTCACGACATCAGATATTGTTGTTCCTTTCTCAAACATCTTTATTATCATCCCCACATGCTATTATTGCTAAAGTAATTATAAACCTGGGGTTGTCATGTTAGTAGGATGAAAAATTAGTGAGCTCACAGACTCTATTAATGATGACAATTGTAAATTCTCCATGGAAATCTAAGTTTCAGTGGACAATTTGGGAATATGGAAATTCTATATTTCAATTTCAGAAGCACTACCTATGGTCCTAAACTAACAACCTCTTTCTTTGACAAACTCTCTAATTTCTCAAAACTCTCTCTACCCTTCTTCTCATCAGACTTCAACCAAAAACCATGATTCTCAGGAACTTTCTTCTTCAATGTAATGCTGAAATAACCTTCTAAATTTCTACAAAATCTCTACAAAATCGTAAAAATAAAATGAAACAATATGAAGATGTAAGCTTTGAAATCACAGCCATGAGGAATGTTGTCTTTGCTAAAATTTGAGGTATCACATTCATCACAAATTGATAACAAAAAACATTCCCAAAAAAACATGAAATATTTATGCCATCTTAAGTTTCACTATTGCAACTGAAACCTCCATGATTGACTCTTTTATATGTCACAATTAATCCTTTTTTATTTTTATTTTTTTGATACCAGAAAAGAAAGAAATACAAATAATTAAGTAACAGTAGGAGATATGAGTCCAACAAACGTGAGTTGGCACATTAGTAGCTTGACTTGCTATGTGGTATACATTTTCAAGGACAACCTTAGGAACAAAAATCAGCTTAAACACTACACCAGCTTGTTGTATGCAGTTAAGATCTGCCATCATTGTTCTTTCTCTCCAATCAGGCTTAGCACACCCATTAAAGAGAAGGACTAACTTTCTGCAGTTGCTGAGTACCAAAACTTGTTGAAAACCAAGGGTCCTTGCCTGGATAGAGGCTACCACCAGAGCTTAATGCAAAGCACCAGCAGTTGAGCTTGCTACACAGCTTCTGACCTCCCAAAACACCACTTCACCTTCTCTGTTCTTAGCCTCATAAGCAAAAGCACTACCAAAATGACCCCTCCTTCTTGCTTCTGCTAGTTTAAGAACTATTTGCCACTGACCCCTAGTAGGATTGGGATCACTTGAGTGTTTGTACTCCTTGAATTGTTGAGACTCTTCCTTGCTAAAATCTTCTTGGTACCTGCAAGACAGAGCTTGAGCCATTAACAACACACCAAGAAGGTTTGGTTGAATATTGTCATGTACAACCACATTCCTATGGTTCCAAATTGACCACAAAATTGTAAACAGATTTTGCAGAAAACTCATATCCTCTGGATTCAACTTCTTATGTCTGGTCAGTAAGGAACAAATCCAATTTTGGACTGAGATGTTAGACAAAGAAGAGGTATGAAAACATAAAGTGGATCCATTCCAGATGGCTCTAGCAAACTGAGAAGAGAGAAACAGATGCATGGAGCTTTCAACCTCAACATTACAAAAGGGGCAATCTCTATTGGCATTAATCCCTCTACTATTTAGATTCAAAAAAGTGGGGAGACAGTCATGTAGTAGTTTCCAAACAAAAGTCTCAATTTTCATTGGAAGCTTAACTCTCCAAATCAATCTCCAAACTACCTTAGGAATGGAGACACTAGGCCTAGAATTAGAACAAGAGGTTTGAAAGTCTTCCAAAAGTAAGGAATAAGCCTTATGAACTTGGAAGTCACCAGAAGATGAGTGCTTCCGAAACAGTTCATCATTGAAGCATCTTGTTTTGGAAATAGGCATACTGAAAATCTTATTGCAGACCTGGTGAGGGTATAAACTCCTGATCAAGTCAGGTTTCCAATCACCTGCGGACTGATTGATAAGATCAGCTACATTCCTAGGATCAACTTGAGAATAGCTAGAAACTCCAAGGTTGGTTGATGGAGAAAACCAATCTTTGCGAGCTAAGGGAATATTAGAACCCCTCCCTATCCAACATTTAACTTCCTTGAGTTTAATATTTTCTGATTTAATGATGTTCCTTCAAATCCATGAATTATGAGGTTTGGGAGAACAATCATGAATAAAGGCTCTAGGATAATATTTACCCTTTAAAGTCCTAGCCAAGAGTGATTGAGGGTTGTGGGAAATCCTCCAAAATTGCTTAGCTAGCATGGCCTGGTTCATCAACTTAAACTTTTTCAAACCTAGTCCTCCTTATCTCCTAGGCTTGCAAACCTCATTCCAATTGATAAGGTGCAATTTACGAGTTCCTAGATCATGACCCCACCAAAAGGCTCTAGTGGTAGCATCTAGTTTATCACAGACTATGTTAGGTACCCTAAAACAAGAGAAAGTGTACACAGGCATGGACTGCAAGATAGAGGAGATTAGGGTAGTCCTCCCAGCTTAAGAGAGTAACTTAGCCTTCCACCCTTGAAGTTTTGATTGAAGCTTCTCCACCAAATAGTGGAAATCAACAACCCTTCCTCCCTTAAGCTTAAAGTTGACTCCTAAATACTTATTAGGATTAACCACAAGATTGAACGGGAGTTGTGAAGCTAAACTTTCCTGGTTCTCCCTAGACATATTTGGAGAATAGAATAATTCAGACTTATCCAAGTTATTTTTTTGTCCTGAAAGGATACAATACCACTCCAGAGTTGTTCTTAATGTGGCAAGAGACTTAGTATCATTTCTAAAAATAGTAGGGAGTCATCAGTAAAAAATAAATGGGTGAAGGATAACTCATTCCTTCCCAGCTTCACACCCATAATATCATGGTTTTGTTCTGTAAGAAATAGACTTTGCAGTGGAATTTAAATAATTAGTTTTTTCCGGCATACCTCTCTTAGCCTAAACCGACGATCACCCAAGAACTTTGAGGATGTTCTACGCTGTCCAGAGCCAGCCTCCACGCAGACCAGCTGTCCAAACACGTTTTGAATTCCAGTTTGTGTAACCCACGAACCAAAAACGTTTCTCCGACGGTGTTGCACACTACTAGAGTAATGCAAACATAACCCACAACCTAAGAGCCTCACAACACTCTATAAACACTATGAGAAATGCAGAATTCGTCTTTTGTCCAATGGGTACCATTCTTGGTGTTTATATACACACCACTCCATTAATATTGAGTGGGATAGTGGACTTAGTGGGGTAGAGTAATGGTCTAATACCATTACTCCATAACTCCTAGATGTTACAATCTGAGGTAAATAGAGGGACATGCTCACATTGGGTGACTATCCATATTCTTTCAGTTTCTAACATCTCCACTCATCCACTGTGGGCATGGCCCTATTATCCATCTCTCAATGTGTTTCTTAGTGTGTTCATACTGGCAAATAGGTTGTGCGACTGCCGAACACACTTGAAAAACATATTTGGGAGCACTATACTAAATCTTATACCAAGACCAGCATAGCAACATCCCTAAAGTGTCTCGTTATGCCCTAGACATATATTAACACATCGAATCAAGCATCTCTAACCCCTCTTGAGTCTAATACTCAGACTTATGCTTGATCCATCATAACTATCTAAATGTACTCACGATTATTTCGCTACCATAAGCGCTATAACCTGTCGACAATGAGTACAAATATAAGGATGTGTTAAAAAAAATAGTCTTCCCTTTGCACTCATGTCCTTTAACTTTGGTCCAATCGCTTTCCCAACAATGTCCCTTTAGACCGAATCCAACATGGCCATAGATAACATGCCAAAGTAGCAGACATCAAAACTTCAGCTTCAAGACATAGTCAAAAGTAACAAGGGCATAAGTAGGATCTTAACGAAGGATCCATAGGACTCACACGGTGAAGAAGCAGGGATTTATTCTCTCACCTCCGCTTTTGGTCGAGCAAGCACATGTAGTATGAAATACATGCTACGGTGGAGTTCTCTTAAGTAAGAGCGTATGTCTTAACTCAATACACCGTACAAATCTTAGTCTAGTCACTACTCAAGTGCCTAACTCCAGTCATTTATTCACTTGTCACCATAGACATCAAATAAGGTCTCGCATCTGGCTAACCACAGGCTACATGGATCATGGGCTATCCATGTACGGTCTAATCAAGATAAATATATTATAGACCTCATCTTAGTTCCAACTAAGGCGACGTCTGTTTGTGTCTATCATCTATATATGCTACATAAACATTAAATGACACAATGTCTCATCTCTGCTCACTACTCAAGTGCCAGAGGCAATCGCTCGTGTGAGTGAGATGACCTAAGCCTGTCGACATACCTTTCATACCATAAAACTCATCATATGGTATATGTGTGTGTATACATACATATTGTTAATTGAATAACATCATATGCATTTAAAACAAAATATCCCAAAAGAGTACAATAAATGGTAACTAAAAACAACATATTATCATATTCTACGTAGCCCTAAACTTCTAACATGAGCCTGAAAGACATCCCTTCCTATAGGCTTTGTAAGAGGATCAGCAATCATGAGGCTTGTAGAAATGTGTTTTAGAACCACTTCATTATGAGCAACCATGTCTCGAATGTAGTGATATCATATATCAATGTGTTTGGTTCTACCATGATACTTAGAATCTTTAGCATAGGCAAGTGTTGCCATGCTATCACAATGTACCGTAACAGGATCCGAGGCATCCTTAACAACCTCAAGATTCTGAAAGAACCTCCTCAACCAAACTGCTTCCTGAGCAGCTGCTGAACATGCTACATACTCTGCTTCCATAGTTGATAATGCTACATAGGGTTGTTTCTTGCTACTCCAAGTGATGGCGCCATTATTTAGCAAGAAAGCATATCCAGATGTAGATTTGCGTTCATCTAGGTCACTACCCCAATCAGCATCACTATAGCCAATCATACGCAAATTTGTACCTTGATAACAATGGATGTAGTCCACTGTCCCTTTAAGATACCTTAATATCCTCTTGACAACTTTCCAATGAGCAAGTCCTAGATTAGACTGAAATCTGCTGACTAATCCAACAGCATAACATATATCAGGCTGAGTACACATCATTGCATACATTAAGCTTCCAACTGCATTAGCATAAGGAACACGAGCCATCTTTTCTTTTTCATCTTGAGTCTTAGGACACATATCAAGGCTTAAGCTCTCATTTTTCGCAACTGGAGTATCTATGGGTTTGCAATTATGCATTTGGAAACGCTCAAGAACTTTCTTAATGTAGGTTTGTTGTGATAAACCTAAAAGTTTCTTTGAGCGATCCCTAAGGATTTTAACCCCTAGAATATAATCTGCCTCACCCATGTCCTTCATCTCAGAGTTAGAGGACAACCACCCTTTTGTGGCGATAATCATCTCCATGTCATTACCAGCCAATAATATGTCATCGACATACAATGACAAAATAATGAAACTTCCCTTGGATCGTTTTACGTAGACACAGTGATCTTCTTCAATCATCGTAAACCCATTCGATAGAACGGCTCGATGAAATCTCAGATACCACTGTCTAGATGACTGCTTTAAACCATATATGGATTGCTTAAGTTTGCACACTTTGTGCTATTGACCTTTGGTCACAAAGCCAATAGGTTGATCCATATAGATTTCTTCATCTAGTTCTCCATTGAGAAAAGCTGTCTTAACGTCCATTTGGTATAATTCCAAATTTAAGTTTGCAACAATGGCCAGAATGAGTCGAACAGAGGCAAACCTCACAACCGGAGAAAAAGTTTCCTCATAGTCAACACCCTCCTTTTGAGTGTATCCTTTTGCCACTAATCGAGTTTTATACCTTTCTATTGACCCATCCACCTTGCGTTTGATTTTGAGAACCCATTTGTTCCCAATTGCTTTTCGCCCTGACGGTAGGTCTACCAAATCCTAGACCTGATTAGTCCTCATAGACTCCATTTCATCATTTATTGCTTTCATCCACTCATCACTAACAGAAGATGAGAGAGCCTCTTGCACAGTTCTTGGCTCATCATCATCCTGTGAAGCAATCATGAAAGCTTCCCCCTCAATCTCAAAATGACGACGAGGAACATTACCACGGTTGCTTCTACGAGGCTGAGGTTGTTGTGGATCAACTTCTAGTGGTGTGCTCCCACTAAGTTGTGAGTTGCTCCCATTGTCTCTAGGAGTTTCAGAAATTTCTTCCTTGTCCTCTACTAGTCTATTTGGGGTGCCTATCTCTTGATCCATCATTTCATAAAGAGTCAAGTTCTTTTCAACCTCACCTATGTTAGGGAATTCACTTTCAATGAAATCAACATCACGTGACTCCAATTCAGTCACACTTCCATCTGTTTGTTCACCTATCAGCACATAACCTTTAGAATGCTCAGAATATCTTATAAAGATACACTTCTTTCCTCTAGGCCCTAACTTCCCATATCTATGAGAAGTATTGTGAACATAACTTGTTGAACCCCATGGCCGCAAGTTATTCAAGTCAGGTTTCTTGCCGGTCCATAGTTCATAAGGTATGGAAGATACTGATTTGAAGGGCACTAAGTTAAGTACATAGGCTGCAGTCAAAAGTGCATCCCCCCAATACGAAATCGGTAGGTTAGCTTGCGCCATCATTGACCTAACCATCTCTAGCAGTGTTCGATTTCTCCTTTCCGCCACACCATTTTGTTGCGGTGTATAAGGCATCGTTAACTGCCTTGCAATTCCCTTTTCATCACAGAGCTCCTTAAATTGCTCAGATAGATACTCACGCCCACGATCAGTTTTGAGAGCCTTAATGCTCTTGTCTAATTGATTCTCAACCAATATCATGTATCGTCTAAAGCAATTTAAAGCCTCAGACTTATAAGAAATCAAATAGACATGACCGTAATGTGTAAAGTCATCTATAAATGTGATAAAGTAGAAACCTCCGTGCCTTGCCCTCACATTCATTGGACCACATATGTCAGAGTGAATTAGTTGCAATGGAAAAGATGCCCTTGTGGCTTTTCCAAATGGTTTTCTTTTTGACTTTCCCACAAGACAATGTTCACATGTGGACAAAGTGACCTTAGTGAGATTACCCATAAGGCCTTCTCTAGCTAACCTAGTCATCCTTTCTTGCCCTATATGGCCAAGCCTAGCATGCCATATACTTGAATTATCATAAGAATTATCAGATGAAGTCAAAAAAACTGAACTATCATTATTATAATATTCAATATCCAAAATTAAAAAACCATTTGAAATAAAACCACAGCCATAATAAACTGTTCCCAAATGCAATAAAACATAATTATTCTCAAAAATAAACTGGAAACCAAGTCTTAACAAAGTAACTACGGAAAGTAAGTTCCTCTGGATCTCTGGAGCATACAGTACGTCATGGAGTAACAGAGTGTGACCACCTCGCAATTCTAGCTTGTAGGTACCAATACCAAGTACTTCCACGCTAGCTCCATTTCCCACCTTGACGTCTCTACTGCCAACAGGAATCCGGCGGTACTCCACAAATCCCGCTCTATCTCTCGCTACATGTTCTGTTGCCGCTGAGTCTACAGTCCACATAGGAGCAGAATTAGCAACAAGGACATGACTAATTACAAAAACATGGTAAGATGTAGGATTAGGTGTTACCTTTTTTGGCTCAGTGCAATCACGAGCAAAATGTCATTTCTTTCCACAATTATAACAAGTCAACTTAGACTTGTCATTCTTTGCGCGCTTTCCTCTAGTATTGCGCTTGACAAACTTAACCTTCCTAGGCGGTGGCCCATTTGGTCTCTCTTGTCGAGGAGCGTAATCAAGTTGCTTGCGTTTAGGCCTAGATGCCTTATGCGAGCTAGTCTCAGCCATGTGCACGGAACTAATCGGCTTGGCTGCTTCAAAGCGGTCAGCTTCAAGTTCCAAGTGACGAGCCACATCATCAAATGTTTTGATGTTCTCATTGTGTGTCAAATTTTGACACATTGTCTCCCATGAACTTGGTAGTGAACGAATCACTGCCTGGACTTGTTGTTCATCAGTAAGATTGTTTCTAGTTGATTTGAGCTCTCGAATCATGGAGGACATCGCCCTAAGATGCTGCTTCATCGTATGTTCAGAGCGCATCTTATATGAATCAAATTTCATTGTTAAGCCACGCAGTCTGGTAGCTGATGTCCCTCCATATCTTAGTTTTAGAGCTTTCCACATGTCTTGTGTAGTTGTATACTGCTCAAATTCACCAATCAAGTCATTATGCATGCTGCTTAACATTGAAAAGCGCGCACACAAATCCTTCTTGCGCCAACTTTCATAGGCAGCAAGATCACGTTAGTGTTGCTCAGTGCTTCCCTCATCGGGTTTACTCAACGAATGAGTTAGAGTCTCTAGGACTTCTTGCTCATTCAGCACATACTGGATTTTGCGGTGTCAAATATTGTAATTTTCACCATCTAATTTCTCTCCTTTATTNTCATTTTCACTAAGAAATAATTATTTCTTTGTCATGTTAAATATGATATTTAACGTTGTGTAAATATTTTTGATACCATATTCCACTAAGAAATAATAACGAAATTAAAAAATTTAAATAATCAATTAATTCCATATCATTAAATATTTCTTAAAAATATATACACTACCAATAAAGAGCAGCATCATCATTAGTAAATTGAAACAACCCTTTAAATCTAAGAATAATGAATAGTCATGATATTTAAACTAAAAACACTATTCACGTGTACAGGTTCCAGAACAAACAAAAAAGCTTTTAAGCTACAACAAAATTTATGGCCCCACCATCTTCTTCTTCTTTCTATATATATATATATATATATATATATATATATATATATTTATTTATTTATGATAACGGTGAAACAGGCTTTATAGGCATCAACGTGGTCCACTGTACAATTTATGCTAAATGTATTTGAGCCAATACAAATGAATTTAAGTAGTAAAATATTGTGGGACCTTTTCTTATTATTATTTAATTTGCTATCTCTCTAGCCCACGTGACTTTTGGCAAGTGAAACACGTGCAGGAGTGCAGGTTGTCTTCAACCTTCGCCCTTTCAATTTCTTTCAGCCAATAACACGAGTTTCAGACATAAAATTCAAAATTTTATATCTTCTTCATTTCAAGTCCATTTTTAACATACCATATACCGATTTAAAGCTTATAACATATAGATTCATAATATGAAGTCATATTTTGCAAATAAAAAACATATAAGAGCAGTTTTGTCCTTAAAGTTTCGGTGTTCTAAGTTTTGTGAAACTATATCTCATGGCATACTTAGAGATTTGCTACGAAACTTAAGGTAGATATTAATACATGTAATATAAACAACATATATTAATTTCAAGGCACGAAATACACAGAATCAAAACTTGCCATTGAAGGCATGTGAGGTGCAAAGAAATTCATAGCATATCACAGCAGCATAAGACGCATTAAGAGCTAATCATATATGCCTATGACATCGAGAAAAACCTATAAAAGCTCTGATACCAATGTAAGAAATAGACTTTGCAGCGAAATTTAAATAATCGGTTTTTTCTGGCATACCTCTCTTGGCCTAAACCGACGATCACCCAGGAACTTTGAGAATGTTCTACGCTGTCCAGAGCCAGCCTCCACGCAGACCAGCTGTCCAAACACGTTTTGAATTCCAGTTTGTGTAACTCACGAACCAAAAACGTTTCTCCGACGGTGTTGCACACTACTAGAGTGATGCAAATATAACCCACAACCTAAGAGCCTCACAACACTCTATAAACACTATGAGAAATGCAAAATTCATCCCTTGTCCAATGGGTACCATTCTTGGTGTTTATATACACACCACTCCATTAATATTGAGTGAGATAGTGGACTTAGTGGGGTAGAGTAATGGTCTAATACCATTACTCTATAACTCCTAGATGTTACAATCTGAGGTAAATAGAGGGACATGCTCACATTGGGTGACTGTCCATATTCTTTCAGTTTCTAACATGTTCAGCTTTAAGCAAAGCAAGTGACAAAATGTTGGCACACATAAGAAAAAGGTAGGGAGACAAAGGGTCTCCCTACCTCAGTCCTCTTAAGGGCTTAGAACTCTGTGAGATACTCCCATTGATCAATAAAGTGTAATTAACAGATGAAACACACTCCATGATCCACTTAAGCCAATTTGGCCTAAAATTCATAGACATAAGCACTACTTTAAGAAAGGACTAGTCTACTTTATCATAAGCTTTACTCATGTCTATTTTCAAAGCACCAAAGCTAGTCTTCCTACCCCTTTTCTTTTTCAGAAACTCAAAAACTTCATGAGCAATGATTATATTATTTGTAATGCTTCTCCTGCTAATGAATGCATTTTAAAAGGAAGTGATAAGGGTGTCCATGAAAGGTTTAAGCCTATTAACCATAAGTTAGGAAATAATTTTGTGAATTACATTGCAAAGGCTAATAGGCCTAAATTGAGACACAAATTCAGGAAAATTAACTTTAGGAATAAGAGTAAGGTAAGCTTGATTGAGAGATTTGAGAAAGGAACCTGAATGGAAGAAAGCCTGCATAGTATTGCAAATATCATGTTTCACAGTTTGCCAAAATCCTTGGAAGAAGAAAGCTGGAATGCCATCAATGCCATTAGGCCCTAGGGCTTTAAAAGGCCCTAATTGGAAGACAGTGTTCTCAATCTCCTTGATTGTTACTGGTTTGTTCAGTATGTAGCATTGCTAAGCAGACAATTGAGGAATGACTAGATTATGCAATTGTTCCATGATGCTTTCTACATTATAAGTGTTGGAAGACTCATAAGTAGATTTAAAATGATCCACAAAATTTTTTTCAATGCCCTCAGGATCCTCAATAAGAACCTAAGAACCCCCTCAGCATTCTTAATGCAATGGATTCTACTCCTGGCCCTCCTTTGTTTAACCACAACTTGAAAATACCTTGTATTTTTGTCTCCTTTCAAAATCCATTCACTCCTGGCCTTCTGTGCCCACATAAGTTCTTCTCTCTTCAACAAGCACTCCAACTCTTCTTTAAGCTCTCTCTCTTTTCCCACATCCTCCATAGAGATCACATAGTTTTGGAGATCCTGCAACAACTTCTTTTTCTAGTTAATCTCTTGTTCTATTCTGCCAAAAACATTCCTATTCCAGTGAACAAACTCCTTCCTAACACTGTAGACTTTATGCATTAATTGGTAAGCTCTTGAACCATGTGTGCTACTACCCCAAGCTCTTTGCACCACTTCCTTACATGATGGATGAGTTATCCACATACGTTCAAACTTGAAGGGTCTTCTTTGAAAGGGAAGCTTGAGATCAAAGTCTAGAGCGATTGGACTATGATCTAAACTGATAATTGGGTGATTTGTTAAAGCATAATTTGGACAAGTTTCAATCCATTCCACACTTGCAAAAGCTTTGTTCATCCTCTCCATGACAAAATTTTCCTCCTCCTTCTTGTTCATCCAAGTAAATTGTTGACCTTGAGCTACTAAATCACATAATTGTAAGTCTGACACTAAAAGCTGAAAGTTCTCTGCACCAAGGATTGGACAATCACCAAAGGAAAATTTTTCCTTCACAGAGAGAATTTGGTTAAAATCTCCAATGCATAACCATCTCTGATGAGCTAACAATTTTAATTCCCTAAGTTTACACTAGACTTCTTTCCTCTTAGAAACTTCAGGTTGTCCATACACAAGTAATAGAAAGGGGGTTACCTCTATTGTCCAACAAATCCGTATGCACCAAATGTTTGGACTCATACACAATATGAAGCTTCTATCTATCCATCCAAGCTAACAGAAGACCACCACTCATCCCCTCCCTTGGTGATTCCCAACCAAACTCAAAGCCACATTTATCCCATATCTTTTTTCCTCTAGCTTTAGGTAAATGAGTCTCCATCAGAAACATTAAATCTGGTTTTGACTCGTGGGCCTTTTTTTCACATTGAAGAACTACAGAGGATTTGCCCAAGCCTTTACAGTTCCAGCTTAGTATCCTCATGGCACCTGGGGAAGCTGTTGAAGGCCAGCTTCCCTTTGCCCATTTGGATTATATTGGGTAGAAGGATTACCCCTCTAAACATCTCCTTGATCCTCCCTCTGGACCTACCTATTGTGCTCCACACCTTGATCATCCCTATCTCCTTCTCTTTGGAAGAAACCATAAAATATCCTTTGCCTAATATTTCTACCCATCCTGCCAAATTCCCTCCTAATTCTCTTCTTGGAAGTACTCCCTTGGACCATTGACCCTGCTGAAGCATTCCACACTACATCTCTCTGGTTGGAATTAAGAGGAAAAGAGTCAGAGTGTGATTCAAAGTGGGTTGGAGACATTGATCCCGGGTTAACCACACTCTTAGTACTATAAGGGCTCATACCAGCCCATTGATTTGTAAGGAAAGTGAGTATTTGGGCTGCAGACACATCACCTTCAAACTAGGCCCGAAGGCCCAATGTCACAATTAATCCTTAAATAGGAAGATAAACACTACCATCACATAACCAAGTATATACCTTGAAAAGCATTCCAAAAAAAAATCTATACCTGAATCTATTAATATGCCAAAACTGAATGAAAACGGAATAAAAATAACAATCATAACAGCCCATCCTTTTGTACTTTCGTTCCTTCTGGTTAGTACAAGTTAGCTAGTCCCTTAAACAAATACAAATTCACCTTACCATTAATTGCGTTTAAGACAAAATTCTATATATATAATAAAAATAAAAAAGGGATGCTCTTCTATATGCTTGCATATAGAAGAGCATATTTTTCTAGGAAGAAAAATACGCTCGCCTAAAAGTTTTGGGGGCTGCAAAGAATTGTCAGAAAAAGATTGTAGAACAAACCAAGTAAAGAAAAATATTAAAGAAAAATAAGAGAGAAGTCTGATGGACTTAAGGACTATTATAAAGCGAGGAGAAAACAAAGAGTCAATTGCCTTGGTTTGACTCTTTGATTGTATAGGTGTGCCTATGACAAATTAGAAAAAAGCAATAGTATAGTCTGGATTCAGCTAATATTTTAGTTTCTAAAAGTTTCTCTTCTCTAGGTTAGAGGGTGCTCCTTCTTCTCCTAGGTCGTAGAATTTACAGTCCCTTCTTTGAAGGAGTTTTCGTCCCTTTGGTAACAGTGTTACCTTAGGTTTTGTGGGTTTTGTTTTTTTCGTGGGGATTAGGAAACACTCTTAGCAATGGACGACCTCACCAAAGCATGGAGTTGTCTAACTCTTTCAGAACAGGAAGGGGATGACCTTCACTTGAATAAAGAAGAGGCAGCACTAGAATTCACTCTTGCAGCGAAGTTTTTGACCAAACGGGCTTTGAACATTGAAGCCATAGCGAAGACTTTCAACCCGATATGGAGATCAAAAAATGGTTTCAAGGTTAAAAAGGAGGATGAGCATTTCGTGTTATTTACTTTTGACAATCAAGAGGAGATGGACAAAATCTTAGCGACAGAGCCATGGAGTTTTGATAAGCACCTTGTGGTGTTGCAACGGTATGAAAAAGATATTGATTTATGTGATATGAAATTTAACATGGTTAATTTTTGGGTTCAGGTACATGATATACCGGTCAGATTTAGAACTCAAAAGATAGCAGAAAAGATTTGTGAAACTATAGGCACGGTTAGCAGTCCAGCAGATAACATAGAGATAGAAGGGGACGGGTTCATTAGGATTCGAGTCATGGTTGACATATCCAAACCTTTATGTCGTGGACGAGTCATATCACTCGAAAACGGCAGAGAATTATGGGTATCTTTCAGATATGAACGCCTTCCCAATCTTTGCTATTAGTGTGGCTGCCTCACACATGCTGATAAAGATTGTGAATTATGGATTGAAAGTGAAGGTACTTTACAGTTGGAAACTCAACAATATGGTCCATGGATACGAGCTCAGCCTTTCACACGATCTTGAAAGAATGTGGTTGTAGTCCCAGGATTTTATTCCAGAATTAGTAACCCGACCAAAGCAGCAACTCCAAATCAGAGTAGGAAACCGCCAGTGGTGGTGGTCCGTAAGGGGGGTCCGTCGCCTGAGATTGTACGGCCTGAAAAGGAAAGAGAAGAGCATTCATGTCATACAGATTCTGCTCCAGATATTCAAGGAGAAGATCCGTTAATTCCAACTTTAACTCCCACAGTTCAACTATATCCAAATATAGCCAACTTGGGTTTTATGGCAGGGAAACAAGCTGATGAGCTGTTTGAAGAACAAATTCAGGAAATTGACCGAGACCTATGCAAGTTTGAAGCCATCAGGGAGACTTTTCTGGAAAATCAAGGGAAGAATAATAAGGAAAATATTTTGGAAGGGTTGACAATTAATAAGGGAGGCTCCTTAGCAAAAGTGTACTCACGTGCACACACCTTTACTCCCTTACAGGATGGTCCAACATCAGTTTTAGCTGATATTTCAAATATTCCAGAATGTACTACTAGAAGATGGAAAAGACTCACCAGGGCCGAGACAGAATCAGATATTGTAATGGAAGATGCAGTGGGGGAAAAAAGGAGTGGCAGAGTTGAGGATCAACCAGAGTTACTAAAAAAAAGAAAATTAGTTTCTCTAGTAGATGAAGTAGTAACAAATATATTGGCGGAGGCTGGATCCCAGCCCCGCTAGAACCAATGAGTCTCTTGTGTTGGAACTGTCGGGGGCTTGGGAACCAACGAACAGAAAATCAGCTCGTACATATGGTTTGGGCAAAAGATCCCTCCGTTGTGTTTATAGCCGAAACATGGACGGATGAAGCAAGGCTAGTTTTAGTTCAAGATAAAATGAAATTCAAACATAAATTTGTGGCTCCAAGAAGAAATAAGTCGGGTGGACTGGTAATTTTTTGGAAAGAGGATTTCGACTTAAACATCGAAACTTTCTCTAAAAATCACATTGATACAACAGTGAATAAGAATAAGGCTGATGAATGTTGATTTACTAGATTTTATGGAGAACCTGACACACATAGTAGACATGAGGCATGGGCTCGATTGAAGAATTTGAAATCAAGGGGATCTGCACCTTGGATTTGTGTGGGAGATTTTAATGAGATAACAAAGCAATCAGAGAAAAGGGGTGGTAGAACTCGGCCACATGGGCAGATGCAAGCATTTAGAGAGGTGCTTGATGAATGCGGCTTTATTGATTTGGGTTTTGTGGGATCTGAATTCACATGGCACAAACATTTTGCGGGTTATACAGTGTGGGAGCGCCTTGATAGAGCTGTGGCAACTTCGGATTGGCTGTCTTTATTTCCGGACACCAAAATTTATCATTTGGAGGCCGATGCATCTGATCATAGACCTATTTTGATAGTACTGGATGGGATGGATTGTTCACAACAGAGGCCGTTTCGTTTTGAACAGATGTGGCTGACTGAACAAGGCTGCACGGACACAGTACAAGCTGTGTGGTAGCGGGACAGTGGGGAAAATGAGGCTTTCAAGGTGATACGAAAGGTGGATGAGTGTGGGAAGGAGTTGACCAAATGGAGTAAAAATAATTTTAGAAATGTGAGGAAAGAATTGGAAAAAACAAGAAAATTGTTGGCAAAAGCTGAATTGATTGCAATGAATGGAGGCAGCAACAAAAGAATGAAATACCTGGAAAAACAAATACTCACACTTCTTGACCGTGAGGCAAAAATGTGGGCACAAAGATCCAAGGTGCAATGGCTTCGTGATGGAGACGAAAACACCCGCTTCTTCCATAGTAAAGCAACGCAAAGAAGAAGAAGAAATTACATCAAAGGGTTATATGATGAAACCGGTCAATGGTACACTCACCCAAGTCGTGTGAATGATATTGTTGTTCAGTTTTATCAAAAACTCTTTACCTCTAGTGAACCCGTGGATTTTGAGGAGATTTTGGAGCAAATACCTACAAAGGTTACAGAAGACATGAATGGGGAGTTGCTAAAAGAGTTTACTTCAGTGGAGGTTGAAATGGCTTTAAAGCAGATGGCACCCTTAAAATCACCTGGATCGGATGGCATGCCACCACTTTTTTACCAGAGCTATTGGTCTTTGGTAGGTCCCGATGTTACAGAAGCAATTTTGTGGTATTTAAATTCAGGTACTCTGCCTAATGCACTCTTACACTCTTTTATTACTTTAATTCCTAAAGTAAAAAATCCTGAATATGTCTCACAGTATCGGCCTATCTGCCTCAGTAATGTTCTTTTTAGAGTCTTTTCTAAGGTATTGGCAAACATGTTGAAAAAACTTATGCCACAGCTTATTTCCGATCATCAAAGTGCTTTCATGGCGGATTGGTTAATTTCTGACAATATCATGGTGGCTTTTGAGACTCTACATTACATGAGGAATCACTCATCGGGCAACACAGGGTACATGGCATTGAAGTTGGACATGAGCAAGGCTTGTGATAGGGTGGAGTGGCTATACATGGAGAAACTGATGCGGAAGATGGGTTTTGCAGAGGCATGGGTTAAATTGATGATGATGTGCATTTCTATTGCCACATACTCGGTTTTGATAAATGGGGAACCCTAAGGGCACATTACTCCAGCAAGAGGCCTTCGACAAGGCGACCCCCTCTCCCCTTATTTATTTTTATTATGTACGGAGGGCTTTCATGGTTTGTTAAAAAAAGCTGAAATAATGGGCGATATAAGGGGGGTTTCCATTTGCAGGAATGGTCCTAGACTAACCCACATTCTTTTTGCAAACGATAGTCTTATTTTCTGCAGGGCAAAAGAAAGTGAGTGCCAAAAGCTATTGGAAGTCTTAACCAAGTATGAAGGAGCATCTGGGTAGCAAATAAATAGAGACAAAACCACTCTATTCTTTAGTAAATCAACTGCTCTGGCCATGTAAAACACAATAAAANTAAAAAGAAGTTTTGACCAGGGATGGGAAGGGAAACTATTATCCCAAGCAGGAAGGGAGATTTTAATCAAGGCAGTGGCTCAAGCTTTGCCCACATATGCGATGTCATGTTTCAAGCTACCACGTGGTTTTTGCCATGATATTGAGGCTTTGGTTAAAAAATTCTTTTGGGGACAAAGAGGAGAGGGCAGAAAGATCCATTGGACAAAGTGGGAGGAGCTTTGCAAACTGAAGACACAAGGGGGGATGGGTTTCAAAGATCTTTCAAGGTTCAACGATGCCTTACTTGCAAAACAAACCTGGAGACTCTTGCATGATAAAACATCACTGTTTTATAGAGTTTTCAAGGCCAAGTATTTTCCCAACTGCACAATCATGGAAGCAAAGAGCCCGAGTTCAGCCTCATATGCATGGAAGAGCATAATCAAGGGCAGGGAAGTGATACAAAAGGGTGCGGTTTGGAGGATTGGTGATGGAGTTCATTCCAATTTGGGGTACACGGTGGCTGCCTGCAAAACACTCCCCAAAAATTATTTCACCTTGTGCAAAAGCATTGGCAGATGCTAAAGTTTGTTTTTTCATGGATGCTGATAACAAATCATGGAAGGAAGATGTGCTAGATGAAAATTTGTTAAGCTTTGAAGCAGACATGATAAAAAAGATCCCCTTGAGCCACACGGACCAAGCAGATACACTCACTTGGCCTTTCACCCTAATGGGGAGTACACGGTCAAATCGGGATACACTTTCTTGCAGCAAGAGTATCAATCTACTCAACCTGGCCATTCTGATCCTGAGTACTTGAAACCTCTTTGGAAGGCAATATTGAGTTTACAGGTTCCAAGTAAGGTAAAAAATTTCATTTGGTGAGCAGCAAAAAATTCTTTACCTACAAAGAAGAACCAGATGAAGAGGAAAATCATTGTGAAGACCTCTGTGAACATTGCAAAGAACAGAAGGAGGACGTGGTCCATGCAATATACCACTGCCCGAAACTACTCGATCTGTGGTCAAAAGTGGAGCTCTGGAATCAAGTTGCCTGAAGCAGGCGACCTCTTTTATTGATCTAGTTGGTTGTGTTTTTGCAGATAACAAGGACCCAACACTCTTCTCCATGGTGGCGTGGGCAATCTGCAGCGAAGAAATAATCTTCGCCTCGGAAAACCAGCGACCACACTCAACGAGCTGCTAACACAGGCAAAGAAAGGCTGACCGAATTTAAACTCTATAATTCCTCAACCATCACTCCAGTGGGCAGACCACTAACCAGTTGGCAAACTCCGACCAGCAACACTTACAAAGTGAACTTCAATGGAGCCTTATTTGCAGCAGAAAATAGCGCCGGTTTGGGAGTGGTTATCCGAATTCAGAGGAACAAGTCATGCTCTCTCTCTCTCGGAAAAAACCATACTCCCTTTTTCAGCTATCGAAGTGGAAGCAATGGCAGCAAGGAGGGCTTTGGAGCTAGCACTTGAGACCGGGTTTCAGCAGATAACCTTGGAAGGAGACTCGCAGACACTCATCTCAGCACTAGAAAACAATACTCACTATCTTCAAGCTTTGGACACATAATGAAGGACATTCAGTATCTCGCCTCTTGTTTTTCAAAAATAAATTACTCTCATGTGCGTAGGCATTGTAATACTGTAGCTCATTCTTTAGCAAAAAGAGCAGTTTCTCAATCGCAAATGCAAGTCTAGATGGAGGATGTACCACTAGATATTCTTCTTGTACTTCAGGCCGACTTGACGGGCCTTCCTACTTAATAAAAGTTGGGTCTTCTTTCTCAAAAAAAAAAAAAAAAGTTGGATTCAGCTGCTGAGAAGCCTGGTTTCTTCATTGTTGCCCCTTCCATGGTTTGTCAGATGGAGAGAAAGGTAAGAGGTAAAGAAGGGTTCATGGAGGAGGGAGAAAGAGAGCTTATTGGGTAGGAAGTAAAAACTTAACCTAAAAATTTAATTAATAAAAAAAATAGGCTTGACGTGGAAAATTGTGGGTGCTTTAAATCCTACATGGCAAGCTCTCAAGAAGTCAAAAAAAAGTCAAATACTTAAGTTTTATAGATGTTTTAGTGTTATAGTATATATAGATTAGATTAAATGCAAATACATAAACAATAAACTTTGACAAGTGTCAAATATGAATGGTGTGCAAATCATTGCTTGCCATATGTAGTTGCAAGTTTGCATAATTCTAAATGATTTAACACTCATGAAAAACATTAGGAGGTCCAAACATTCCAAATGGTAAGGCTTAGTACCCGTTTGAATACTGATGATAAAGGCGGCATCTGCGTTTTGGCATTTTTTTTTTTTTTTTTTTTGAAAATGTGCACTGTGGGTTTGTGTAGGAAGAGAAGAGCATTTTTTTTTTTTTTTGCTTTTCTAGTGGGTTCTGTGTACTGTTCACAAGACCAAGTACTTTATTAAAAAAAAAAAAAAAAAAACTTTAAAACTAAGTCCCACAGTATTATTCACATATTTAAAAATTATTTTACTACAGTTAAAGTTTTCAGCAAAATAAGCAGTATTCAAATACACCCTTAGTATAGGCTTTTGCTTTACTAATAAGTAATTATATATGTTATAGTTAAGAGAGTGGGTATTATATATATATATATATACACACACACACACACATAAATTAGATATGGAATTGGTTAAGAGTGCATGGCGTAGACACAAATTATCTTTAAATACTTTCAGGCAAATGATTTGGTCTGCAATTCACTACCATGAGGACATCGTCTGATAACCAAGGATATCAAGGCATTGACTGGTCCCATTTTAACATTTCTGAAGTGAAATAATTAGTTAAACTCATTGCTTCTAATCAACCTAATATCACAATAAAGGGAATACGTTAGAAAAATCGCGTCTTGTATAAAAATCAATATACATTCCTTATGAAATAGCCAATAAGTATGCAATGATACAATTGTCATGAAGCGCACATTTGATAGGGAAGCAACATAAATTGACTAGGTTACTAGAATCAATTATGTAAAAAATGAGATCAATAATCTACACTTAAATTCCCAGTCCATGTATGGGATTAAAAATTAAAGGGAAAAAGAATACAAGTTGTTTACCTTTTTCATCACACTTTTTCTATAGCTGTTGCTGCTTCGACTAGAAAAAAGTCACTCTCATAAACGAATGTTTCATCACCAATAGTTGCATTGATATCTAAATAGTGTATTATCTTCCCTCTCCCTTTCTCAAGTTTTTTTCCCCTTTTCCAATACACTATGCAGCAACGTGATGTGATTGTATATTGTAATGCCTGGCTGAGAATTTTCAGCACATTAGATTTAAGTAAAGAGGAAACAAATTGGTTCCATGAGTGTGCAAAATAAATGATACTAATCAAGGGCAGCTTTGTTCCTTCGGCCACTTATTGGCTTGGGTAAACCATCAAAGATTGGTAGGGTGATGGCTGCTGTTGAGAGAGATTGCAAGTCTTGTTTTAAACTCCACTTTGACGTTGGCCAAGCAGATGTTGAGTTATTGGTTTCCTGGTCTTTCAGGCTTGATGTGCTTGACGATTTACGAACTGTAGATAGCCCATCAGCTATTATGGAATCTCCCAATCCCACTGGAATAGAATTCAACCATCCTGACTCTGAATCAGAGAATAGTGTCGTTCGGCTTGCTGATTTTGGCCTCATTGCTAGACCTTTACCTGTTGAAGCTGAGAAACCACTGCTTCCACCACTGTTTTCTCCTTTCAACAATCTTTCTGGTGTTCCAGCCCCAGAATCAACCTCAGGCTTTGGACGCCTTCGGACAGGCTTTTCATCAGATTTCTCACCCTCCCCATCTCCAGGTTCAGCAAGATTCCAATGCTCAACCACTTGACCATTCTCAGGCAAGAAACCATTAACTGAATTTCTGGAGTTCTGATGGTGGTTTGAAGGTGGACCAGAAATTGGTGAGGCTTTAAGCAGCAGTTCATCATCAAAGTAATCTGAACTCCCAGATTTGTAAACTGACATCTCTGTGCCTTCAGCTGTATCCTTGAGATTTGGAGATTGCAGACCATAAAACTTCTGTAAAGTGCTCATGGCTGGAGACACCTGTTGGGGTGTTTTTGATCTTGGCAACTGGAACGATCCCAATATATTAGATTGGCCTAGACGCGAGGATGATTTTTCAGTGCTGTTTCCTCTGCAGTAGAAGTTCATTATCATAATTTTCTTTGGTTGCAAATCTAGTCTAGATATCAAGTTCAAACTGTGTTACTCCAAAATATACACATCGGAAGTTTTCGACATATTGCAGAATAAGAAGAAACCCAGATATATTTGAATTTTTATACAGAACTTCAAATTCAACAAAAAAGAGCCAGGCTATTTTTGGGAAAAATTGATTTTTATGCTTATATTACAGGACATGTAAAGCAATAGAGGTGATAGTCAATAAAGTCAGAAGGAAATGCTAAAACCAATTATATGTCACATAAAATAACAGTAAAATTTTGGCTAAGATATATCTTCTGTCCCTGTATATTTGGGCAAGTTTCAATATCATTCCTGTACAATTTTTTGCGTCACTTTAGTCCTTATTTCTATTTTATTTCAATATTATCCTTTCCGTTAAAATTTGGAAGAAAGTTGTTTGTGGCAAACAGAAATTTACACATTAATTTTGCATACATGGATAGTTTTGCTTGATGAAATGGCACCATGTTAGCTAAGTTGGTGACACATAACCTTTCAAAACTTTTTTCTTTTTTTCGTTTCTTTCCCCTCTCTCTCTCTCTCTGATGGACTGGGCCTCGAAGACCAGCCTGGACCTAAACAGCATGGTGATGTCAAACCTCACACTACCCAGAGAGGTGAAGGCTGTGACTCAACCAAACTCCGAAGTGTGCCTGTCTGGGGATGGAGGACCTCAGGTTGGTTGGTGTGGGTTCATGTGGTGGATTTGGAGTTGATTTGGGAGGCTTTGTTTGGCTGAGGTGTTACAGGTCTACGATGAATGGATCTTGTGTATTTGGTGAGTGACGCCATGAAGGGATTTGGTGTGGATACTAGAGCAGGGATTTTTCATAGTTGCCATATTGGATTGCCATTTAACATCCCTTATTTCAGACTTTATTGTTTTAGATATTTAGTCATCTTATCAGTTGACATTTTCAAATTTTGAATATGTACTTTTATTGTGATTGAGAAATTTATGATGTAATGATGCCAGATTGTACTCCCTGGAGCCTATTAGGAGGTTCCATAAACATTTTGGGTATTGCATTTTGAATACGAGTTTTCTGATTAGAATTGTTTCTCTTGGTGGTGATTCCAAGCACCCTTAGGTTGTGAACCTAGGATTTCCCCTCTAGTTTCTTATTTTCTTGCTTTCCTCAAATGCATTCTGCATCAGGATTTTTGAGGGCACGACAACAATTTAAGGATTTGAGATGCGCGGTTCAGGTATACTTTAGATTAATTCAAACGGGTTGGTTTTGGAAATTGAGGAAGCTTGGGTGTTAATCAAGTTGGCGGTGTGAGTCTAAGAGTGGCCATGTGGTGGTGGGGTTGCTGTTATGTATGTGATTGTTTGGCAGTGGGGTTACTCTGTATTGTGGTTTGGGTAGTTTTGTGTCAGGGTGGATTTGGTCGGCAGTTGTAATTGATGTTGTATACAGAGCTTAGGTTCGATTGGGATGTGATTTTGTGGGTATGATTGTTTCCTTGCTTGTAGGGTGATGAATTTAAAAAATTTCTTATGAAGACAACAATTTATGGAGGCTTGAGCTCTCACTCTCTCTTTTGTTCTTTCTCATTTTCTTCTTTCATGGAGATAATTTGCAAAATGGTGAGTGATGGTTTGATGGGTCGGGAACGGTGTTCTGGTCATGGGTATGACTGACTGTGTTGTGTATTGATCTGATATTAGAGAGAGAGAGAGAGAGAGAGAGAGAGAGAGAGAGAGAGAGAGAGAGTGATGCAGGAGCATCTAAATGGCTGCTCATACCTGCAGCCTTGACACCAGGCAGTAGCAGCAACCAACTACTAATGGCCCGATGCGGCAACCAAGCTTCAGTAGCAGTCAGCCAGAACATTGGAGTGACCTGTACTATTGGGGTTCAATACCTCCAGCAGCCAACTAGGATTGAGTTAAGGATGTTAACTAATATTCCAGGCCATTTCTGAGCCATTTTGGAGGTAACTGGAGAGAGCTTGGAAGGTTGCTAGTCTCTGCTTAGACAGTTAGTTACACTCAAAATAGTTGGACTTGTACTCAAACAGTGGGAAACAGCTGTTATTGTAACAGCAGCCAATTGGATCCACTTGTACTTAGTCAATGTGTTAGCTGATTGGTTTAGCATTATTGACCAATCAGATTTAGTCTTGATTTGAGCCAACCCTGTGACTGTTAGTGCAAATAGATTGTATAAGTAGCAATATGGGTTCTCATTTGTAACAAGTTTTTGTTAACTGAATAAAGTAAGCCTGGAGAGCTTTTCTTTAAGAAATTTAGGTCCAAATTTAAACAGTAAGAATAATATTGAAATCAAATAAAAACAAGGACTAAAGTGACACAAAAATGTAGAGGTGAGAAATTGAAATGCACCCAAATGTGTAAGGACTACAAGTATATTTTGGCCTAAAATTTATGATGGTTGGAATGCTTTCAAGGGAAGAAAAAAGTTATAAAGGTTGCTCAAAGTTTCACACGCTGTGGATGATAAACCCATGTCTCAATTATATATGAAAACCAACGCGTGTATGAGAGAATGAAATTAAAGTTTTGAATATAAGGATAAAGTGTGTACATATATGAAGGGTCGAAAGTTAACTAATCATGGTACTCTGTTTTGAAGCAACAACAAAGTAGCCAGAAAATTCACTAGCTGGCCTAAATCGGAGTCTGACAATTCTTACTGGTCTGACATTGCAGCCATCCATGTGCATGAGAGAGAGAGAGAGAGAGAGAGAGAGAGAGGCCATGGCCTTCGGGCTTATTCATAGATCAGGGAACCTTGATTGGGCAAGCACAGAGAAAACTATAATGCCAACAGTAACTCACCAGGCAGGGAAACGGATGTTGATTTTGGCAATAGTTTTTCAAAAATCCAAGCAAAGGAAATCTTAATACAATAGTGCAGGTGATGTCCACAGAGGTAACCAGTTGTAAAGAAACCAGCATTATGAACCTAAAGTAGTGTACTAAAGAATGGGAAGCATATCTAAGACTTAGAACACCATGTCTAGTGTCATTTGAACAATGAGGCTTTATTTTCTTGAGGGGCATATAGCTATTTAACCTCTAGGAACTTTAATGGGCACAAAAGAAAACTATCTTGAAATTTCTCTTGAAGCCCAGTCTAAAGAGGTGATAAGCACAGAATGCTAAATTTGTAGTCAAGCTAAGAAATGATAGAGAAATGCATTAGGGTCTTTTTTTTTTTGATAGGTAATAGATATTTTCATTAAAAAAAGTACATCTTGTTCACAATGATGAACAAACTATACATGAAACAAATAAAATAAAAAAAAAATCAAAGGGAAACATAGATAGATTGAAGGAAATCAAATACAGAAATACATTGCGTAAAATCCCAAATACAAGACCACACAAACAAAGTCCCAGTTAGCAAAGACTTCAAAAGATCAACAGATATCTCAACATCCTCAAAAGTAAGGGTATTTTGTTCCCTCCAAATTAGCCACATATTATAGGCTAGCACCATATTCCAAACCGAAGAAAAGTGTAACCCCAAATAATTCTCCCATGCAAAGGAAGAGAAACAACCATCCTTGGCATCACCCACTGCATTCCAAACATTAGAAAAACTTCACTCCATAAGGCATGTGCGAACTTACAATGAAGCAAAAGATGATCCATTGTTTCTCCATCGCAACGGCATAAGCAACACCAATTAATCAAAGGCAGGTTCCTTTTTACAAGGTCATCAATAATGAGAATAGTATCCCGAGCTGCTGCCCATAGAAAGACACTCTTCTAAGTACCTTAACACTCCAAATACACTTCCAAGGGAAAGGAATGGTAGGAGGGTTAGATAAGGAATTATAGAAAGAGCGCACATCAAAAACACCATTTGGGGTTAACTTCCAAAACAATCTATCAACCCCCTCACCCCTTGGAATTTTAGAATAAATATGCTTGTAAAAAGCATACACTCTCTCCACCTCCCAATCATCAGGATCATGGTGGAATTGAATATTCCAACTTCTACTACCACCGTCTAATGACTCAATACAATAGTAAGCAACTCAGAAATCTAGGCTTCTTTACCCAAAGCATGAGAGAAAATATCACGGTAAAGATCCTTTAAGGGAATGTACTCACACCAAAGATCATACCAGAATCAAATATGAAGACCCTCTCCTACCACATACAACACGTCCAAAGAAACTCTCTGCACCTTTCCTAATATTCTTCCACATTCCATATCCCTATACCCATATCAAAGATCATACCAGAATCAAATACGAAGACCCTCTCTTGCCACATACAACACAAGTCCAAAGAAACTCTCTGCACCTTTCTTAGTATTCATCCACATTCCATACCCCTAAGAACCTCAACCAACTCTAGTGCACCAGCCTCCACTAGTCTCTCCATATTTGGTAGCTATAACCTGACACCATACATGATTGGTTTCACTTCCGAACCACTATAACCATTTTCCAAGGAGGGCTTGATTAAACAAACCAATCCTCCGTATCCCCAAACCACCTGCCTCAACTGGCCAACACACCTTATTCAAAGCAACAGTGGATATTTGAAAGCTTCCTCAGACCCGCCACGCAGTAAATTTCTCTGGATCCTTTCTAATTTATCTGCCACAGCTTGAGGGATAGTAAACAAGGAAAAGAAATAGGTAGGAAGGCTTGAAAGGGTACTTTTCAATAAAGTTAATCTTCCCCCTTTAGACAAATATAAATGTTTCCAACCAGATAGCTTTTTTTTTCTTTTCTTTTCTTTTTTTTTTTTTTTTTTTTTTTTTTTTTTTTTTTTTTTTTTTTTTTTTTTTTTTTTTTTTTTCTATAATAGGATTCCAAATTGATGAATCATTAAAATGAGCCCCAAGAGGCATACCCAAGTAAACTATGAGCAGCCTACCAATATTGCAACCTAAGACACTAGCTAGAGCATTCAAACTCCCTACTACCCCCTTTGGAACAATCTCACTCTTACCAATATTGACTTTCAAGCATGTGATTGCCTTAAAGAAAATCATCACCATCCGAATATCTAAAAGTTATTCCTTAGCTGCATCATAAAATAAGATAGCGTCATCAACAAAAAGAAGATGAGAAATATGCATACTTCCTTGTGAATGGGAATCTGCTTGAAAACCCCTAAGAAAGCCTCCCTCTTTTGTTCTTTTTAACAGCCTACTCAAAACTTCCATCGCCAACAGGAAAAGAAGAGGAGACAAAGAGTCCCTTTTACGAAGGCCTCAAGAACTACCAAAAAAAACCCACTAGAGAGCCATTAACAAGAATTGGAAAACGGACAGTAGAAATACAAAACTTCATCCACCTCCCCCACTTCTCTCCAAAACCCATCCTCTCCATGAGATAAAACAAAGCATCTCAATTCACATGATCATAAGCCTTCTCAATATCAAGCTTAACAATCACACCAAGAATTCCACTCTTTCATTCTACTATCCAAACATTCATTTGCAATGAGAATGGGATCAAGAATCTGTCTCCCTCCAACAAAGGAATTTTGAGAATTAGAAATGAGTTTATCCAAAACACAACGGAGCCTATGTACCAACACTTTTGATAAAAGCTTATACAAACTACCCACAAGGCTAATAAGACAAAAGTCCTTAACGTTAATAGCATTGGTCTTTTTAGAAATTAGACACAAAAGTGGCATGAAGGGATTTTTCAAAGATGTGAGTTCTATTAAAATCCATCCAAAAAAGCCATAACATCCTCTTCTAACACACTGTTAACACTTTTGGAAAAAAACCCATAGTAAAGCCATCCGGCCCAGGTGCCTTATCACCCTCAGCCTCCTTTAAAACTATAAGAATCTCCTCCTTATCGAACTCCCTCTCTAAAGATAGCCTCTCAGTTTCATCTAAGCAAGTAAACTCTAGGCCATCAACAGTAGGCCTCCAAGATTCAAGCTCTTGTTATAAATTCTTATAAAATTCCACCACCTGATCTTGAACCTCCCTATCATACTCATAAAGCACTCCCTCAACCTCCACTCCCCTAATGCGATTGGTTCAATTGTGCAAGTTAGCCTACCTATGAAAAAACCGAGTATTATTATCTCCCTCTTTAATGAACAAGACCTTAGATTTTTGCCTCCAAGAAATCTCCTCCAAAGAAGCTAAATGCACGATATCAGCTTTGATTACTATTCTTCCAAATCTATCATCTAGAGACAAGACTTGCAGCTCTTCTCTAATTTCAAGACCCAAAAACTCAATAAAAAGAATTTTTTTCCTAAAAGCCACATCCCCAAACACATGCTTATTTCAATGATTCAACTCACCTTTCAAATCCTTCAATTTACAAGCTAAAATCCACAAAACCCTCCACTTTCAGCCACATATTCTCAAATTTATCTTCCCCCTCAACATACCTCCTGCCTCCACTAAAATAGGACAATGATCCGACACCACCCAAGGAAGAGTCTTCTGGGTCACATCCAAAAAATGATCCTTCCAATCAACTGAAATCAGAGACCTATCAATTCTGGGCATGGAAGGATTATCAGAATCATGAAACCAAGAGTAGTCGCCCCCCTCCCAAGGCAGATCAACCAGATTATTTTTCTCAATAAAGTTAGAGAATTTAAACATGGCTGAGCTAAAAGAGTTACAATCAAGTCTCTCTACTGGATATCTAATGATGTTGAAATCACCAATCAAACACCAAGCCAAGATCCACCGCAATCTCACAGAATCAAGTTCCACCCACGTTGCATTCCTAGCACTGTCATCAAACGGACGGTACACAGCAGTGTGAATTGCATCCAAAACTGCCCAATCTACAAAAGGGCTGCCCCATAGATTTTTCACAATGGTAGAGTTTGTACAATCCAATTTGGTTTCCTGTAAACAAACAACATCACCTTGCCACTCCTTAAGCATATTTTTGACAGCATCCCCCCTATGAAAATTATTTAAACCCTTCACATTCCAAGATAGGATTTTTAAATTCATGGATACTGATCTGTGCCCATCCCAATGGATTTCATACTACCTCTTGAGTTTCTAACAGACTTCCTGTCAAGAGGATTTGGTGCCTATCCTTTGCTTGACAGTTTGGGTGAGCACTGAGCACCCAGGTCAGCTTTCACTTCACTGGAATTAGTTCAGCATTCAAGTGTACTACCTAGTCAACTCCCACATTATTTTAGAAGTGAATAAGATTTGAGACCTAAATTTTCTAAACAGTTACAGTGACAGCTTAGTTTTGCTGCTCACTTTTCACTACACTGGCTTTATGTGCGCAATCAAAGAACCACCATCAGTCAATAAAAGGTCGGCATACATAACATTCCAGATGGTGCATAAAATTTGATTCCTCAATTTTGTCTCAACAAAATTTGGGAACAACATGTGTTCCCAGAATGGAACATTTCTAAGTTTAGATGAACAAAAGACCAAGTATGGTTCTAGTCAATCAAAAACAAGAAAACATAGTATTGATTGGCAAGTCATGAACCAAAAATACATCATTAAGTTAAATGTCCACTTTTGAAGCATATATTATATTTTCCTGTAAACGAAATCAATTGTAATTGGGTATTTTTTTAACTGGCTGCTAATTGCTTACCAAGCCATAACAAAGAGTACATCTACAAAAACATAAAGGCTAGCTCAAGAAATACAGATTGCAATCTCACAAGATCAAAGACACAAATGTAAAAGTAAAAAAATATCAGATTGTTGTTTCAAACTCTACTTAGGATTTGTAAATATGTTCATCTTATGGTAGAGTTCATATCATTATTAATGTTATCTAGATGTCATTATTTAACTAATTGCACAATTTTATTTTGTTTTTAAATTTTAGCCAGAATAATGTAACATTTTTCCCAAATGAAAAAATATATATGTTCAGGTGCAAGCTTCCAGTACTTGAACTGCTTGTAGTTTTTCCCAGGGGAATATGTCATAAGGGGCTCAAGGAATAATCCTCAAACATGAAGGAGTTCATCAATCAAAAGATATAAGAACAAGTCTTAAACTCAATCATATCTTGAGCAATGTGAAAGGACCATTTTAAAGCTGAAATTGCTGTTTTTCAGATCCTTGACCGAATGGATGACAGTGTAAGAATTATTTTCAATTATAAATTTATTAGATTTAATTTCTCATTGTAATACTTCCTGTGTACATGGACCACATGCCTCTTTATCTCAACAACACCTTTTATGTATAATAATAAAAAGTCAAAAAATCTCATTCAGTTTTTTTGTTGTTGATAAGTTTGGGGTCTGCTGTGTTTAAACTCCTTGCAGTTAGCATGTCACAACCCTGGGTGTGGTGTGTCGTGGGGATTTATGATACCATATGCTCTCGCATTGACTCTTCTTGAGTAATGTAAGTCCTATACTTGCTATTAGCATTGTAAAAAGAATAGCCAATGACCCAATTGATCTAATGGCACCTCTCTAGGTACTTCCTAGGGGTTGAGGGGCAGGGGAGCGATTCAGGTAGTAGCTTAGGAGATTTCTAACCATTTAAAAAAAAAAAAAAGACCAGGCCATGTACTATATCTCATTAATTTAAGTATATCATGAACTCATGATCTCTATGATCTCAGACTTACACAGTCAAAAGGGGACAAATACTAAAATAACTTAGCATCCATTGTACATCAGTTTTGAGATTAATCTGGGCAAGTCTGATCAAAAGCACCCTTTGGGCAAGTCTGAACAGTTTTAAGGCGGTGTCGGGGCTAAAGATTAATCTGGGCAAGTCTAAATTGGTTCCGGTTGGAGTAGTGCATAATATTGATTTATTGCTAAATGTCCTTGGCTGCAAGCAGGGCTCTCTGCCAATGAAATATCTGGGTCTTCCTTTGGGTGCTAATTTCAAGGATAAGACTATATGGAATTCGATTCTAGAGAAAATGGAAAGGAGATTGGCAGGTTGGAAATGCTTGTATTTATCGAAGGGAGGTAGAGTCACTCTAATCAAAAGCACCCTTTCTAATTTACCCACTTACTTTCTATCTCTATTTCCTACACTTGCTAGTGTGGCTAACCGAATTGAGAAGCTTTAGCGGAATTTCTTATGAGGCGGTTTTGGTGATGAACCTAAATTTTATTTGGTTAAATGGGCTACTGTATGCACTCCTATTTCTTCGGGTGGATTAGGGTTTAGGAAGATAAGACTTTTCAATATAGCTTTTCTTGGGAAGTAGTTATGGAGATTTGGGATTGAAAAGGAAGCCCTTTGGAGACAAGTGATAGAGTTAAAATATGGATGTCTATGGGGGGGATGGTGTACCAAATCTGTTAATGGTCCTTACGGTGTTGGTTTATGGAGGAGTATTAGTCAAGGTTGGCCTTCTTTCTCTCACCATATTCTATATGATATTGGTGATGGATCTAGGGTGAAGTTTTGGCAAGACCGTTGGTGTGGAGAGACACCTCTTGTAATTAGCTACCCTGACCTGTTCAGATTTTGTAGGAATAAGGAGGCTAGTGTGGCTGAGCTTATGAAATCCCCCAATGGAGTCCTTTTTTGGGATGTCAGTTTCTTTAGGGGCGTGCATGTTCAGGAATTAGAGGCTTTGTCAAGCTTCATGGAAACCATATACAGTTCTTCAATAAGGGGGTTTGGTGAGGATAAGATGTGTTGGATTCCTAGCAAAGATAAGGGTTTCTTGGTGAAAGATTATTATAGAATTTTAGCTGGTCCTTCTATCTTCGGTTTTCCTTGGAGAAGTATTTGGAAGTAGAAGATTCCCTCTAGAGTAACTTTCTTTGTATGGTCTGCTACCTTAGGGAAATGCTTGACAATTGATAATTTACGAAAAAGGAAGGTGTGAATTTTAGATTGGTGCTACATGTGCAAGAGCAATGGTGAATCGGTTGACCATGTCTTCGTCTCGTTGCTATGGATCTATGGTCTATGGTTTTGGGTTTATTTGGAGTATCTTGGGTTATGCCTCATATTGTTTTGGGGCTGTTAGGGTGTTGGCAAGGCAGCTTTGGTCGTTATCGAAATGGTTATATATGGTCCATTGTTCCTCATGGCTTAATGTGGTGTCTTTGGAGGGAAAGAAATAGTCGTTGTTTTGAAGATATTGAAAGATCTATTCCGGACCTCAAGCTATTCTTTTTTAGAACTTTGTTCGATTGGTTGTTTGCTTTGCAAAACAAATCTTTCCCTTCTTTTATTGTTTTCCTAGATTCTTGCAATTTTTGTTTTTGATTTGTTGTCCCCTTGTTCACTCCCTGTGTACTAGGGTGTTTCCCTTTTGATATCAATATATCTTACTTATCAAAAAAAAAGTTTTGAGATCCCATCACAATCACTAAGAAGCAAGAGCTTTTTTTTTTTTATATAGATAAGACCAAGGGTAGATATTTAGCCTTTGTACACCAACACCAGTGTCAAGCTCTCTCCAAAAGTGTAGGTATGGAGCATAGCAATGTATAATACTAAAATGAACATATCCAACTATTGCGCACTTGGCTTTGTAAGCAAATGCACAATTATAAGAAGAACAATTCATTGCCTCCAACAATGAAAAAAACGGTTATAATAAGGCACTCTATTGTGTTGTCTATGCATCAATAGACACAAAGAAGACAAAAATATTAATTTTTTGTAATGTCTTAAACATATATATGCAATAAGAAAGCAAAGTGTTGGAAATATGGATGCTACAAGAATGAAGTGTCATAAACTCAAGGGCAAGTAAATTGATGAATGCATAATAAAGTGAGAGGAAGATCTCTCTCTCTCTCTCTCTCTCTCTCTCTCTCTCTTTTAATATATTTTATAATCTCATAGTTGGGGAGGAGGGGATTTTCTGCTTGGATATCTCCATTATAAACACTAGAAGGTGCCAGTTTAGCTTCCAAAAAAAGAAAAAAAAAAAAAAAGGCTCAAATGGCACTTCCTTCTCCCTTTATAATAGGATGGATTCAAGGCCCAAGAGTGTGTATGTAACTTACTACTCAAAAAAATGTGTTGTTAATTATTTGGTATGAATAATTAGTCATCTGAAACCAATGGACATCATTTAATATTAGTTGTCTTTTTTTAACTAAATTAGCACTCTAAAATGGGAGCATTGAGTACTAAGTACTACCTTTTATGCATTTAAAACACCTTCCTAGTCCAATTGTATGAATGGGCTATCAAGTTTACCTAGGACATGTCATCATACATGAATTATTGCCCTTGAGCTGATTATGAGATATTGGCCTTTCTTTCTTCTAATGGATCTTTATTTTTAATGAGTTAGGTAGCTGACATTAAAAGGATGAATGGCTTGGCAACAGATCTTCAAATGTTTGCTTTGAAGACATTACAAATACCATTACCAGGAAGACATCCACCATCTCCCAGTTTGTCTAATGGGTCTGCTTCTCAAGGGTATGATATACTTCATCTCTACAAATAACTATTTTTACTTATAGTCGAGCTTATAATCATCCTTTTGTCTGCAAGGAGTTACTTATAAAAATAAATAAAAGAAAAATGGTTTTTTTTTTTTTGGTCTAGGATTTGCTCTAGCATGTCTTGTGTCCGCTAGTATACAATGCCACGATGGCTTCTTCTTCCTCTCACTTTATTATGCATTCATCAATTTACTTGCCCTTGAGTTTATGACACTTCATTCTTGTAGCATCCATATTTCCAACGCTTTGCTTTCTTATTGCATATATATGTTTAAGACATTACAAAAAATTAATATTTTTGTCTTCNTCTTCTTCTTTTTTTCTTCAGCCGTCCCCTTCCTAGATCAGTGCCTCCTCATTCTTTCTTTCTTTTTTTTTCTTTTTCTTTCTTCAGCCATCCCTTCCCCAGATCAGCGCCTCTCATTCTTCCTTTTTTTTTTTTTTTTTCTTCAGCCGTCCCTTCCCCAGATCAGCGCCTCCTCATTCTTTTCTTTTTTTTTTTTTTTCTTTAGCCATCCCCTTCCCTAGATCAGCGCCTCCTCATTTTTTTTACTTTCTCTGAGTCCCATGGTCCTTTCTTCAGCTGCCCCCTTCCCCAATTTTCTGTGTCTCTCTCTACCCTTCTCGCTTCAGCACCTCCTCATTCTTTTTCTTTTTTTTTCTTTCTCTAAGCCCATGTACCATGGCCATGCTTCTCTCTTCTCTGAGTGCAGCAACGGTAAAGTTCTGTCTAGACCCTTTTGCTAATTCAAAATATTTTCAATTTTATGTTGGAATCTTGGTGTAAATTTTTGAACAAATATTGTTGGAAGTTTTTCTTTCTCTATCATTCTGATTTGTTCAAGAACTCTCTCTCTGTTGCTTTATTGTTGTTTTTATTTTTATTTTTTTTATTTTATTTTTTTATATGTGATTAAAGTTAGGGACTTAGGGTTTTGAAAATCCCAATAACCATCTCTTTAGAAAACCAAAAACTGACTAAAAGCGACCGAAACCGAAATACATCGAAACCGATTGGTTTCTAGCCATTTTAGTCGGTTTCAGTTGAGAATTTCACAAACCGAAATATTCAGTTTCGGTTGGCCATACTCATGAAAACCGACCTGAACCTAACCGAGCACACCCCTACTTAAGTGAATATACAAGTCACTTTTTAGGGAATTTTTGTTTTGCGATAAGTGAAAATTTTTAAGGTGAAACTATTATTCATGTCACCTTAATATCTAAAACCATAAGAAACTAGGAGCATTGCTAAGTGATGCAACATTTGTATAGTGAAGAACTAAGTTGTATAATGGAGAATGCAAGACTAACAAACTAAGTTGTAATACATATTTTTAGCAACTTGGAAACATTACAATATGCATATTCACCAAAAAATGCTTAAACTGAATTATGAAAAAAAAAAAGAAAAAAAAAGAAAAAAGAAGAACATACCTATTGGCAAGGGGACTTGCTTGCATTGGCTAATGTGGCGGCCTCATAATAGGGCATATCAGTGGGAACCTCGAATACACCCATAGCTGCACTAACATCACTTCTCCTTCAATTTGCATTAACTTCTTGTCCGATGCCTTACATAGGTGCCTGTACAACCAAGTTAATGCTACACTACCCCAAGTGTACTTCTTTGCATCACTGATTAAGTTCAAGAACTATAGAGGCATCACCGAGACCCGTTCTGCCGATTTTTCCATAAACAATATGGACCCCAACCAAACCAGTATGTGATAGTGGGCATGTTGCGGCACTACAGCATCATTAGCATCCGCAGCTAAGGGACCTCTAAACTGTGTCGGGTCTAGAGGTTGATGACCCAGTAACTTAGTGCACAACTCCTTCCATTTCAAGTTTGTCTTCCCAACCACGAGCAACTTATCCATGGGAAGCTCCAGCATCACCTCAATATCTTGTAAGGTGATACCCATTTCTCCATAAGGTAAGTCAAACGTGTGCGTCTTTGGATGCCAATGCTCGACCAATGCTGTGATCAACGCGTGATCAACTTCCAATTCTGGAACCTTAAATAATCCTTCCAAACCTGCCTCATTTATGTAATGGGTGATCTGTGAGTCTAGCCCACCCTGGGGTAACAAACAAAATCGACGTCGTCACTTTAGCACTCTTGGCACTACCTACACATGGAAGAGTGTTGTGTTAGGATAGTGCACATGAAATAAATATAAAAATACTATATAATAATAATATGCAAGAAACAATCACTACTCCATTTACATAAAGAATGTTTCACACCATAAGTTTTCAACCATATTTTCTCTCTGCTTATTCATGCTAAATTAAACCTATGCAAAATTTTAATTTGAATTAAATAAAATTTTGCTCAAATCAAAAGAGAAAATGAAAGACATGAACATACAATGACCAAACATAATCAACATCTATTTACAAATAATATGAATAAAGAACCCCACATATAGAAAAAGATACCATTTCCAAATGCCCGAAGTTTAGTACAACTACGTACTTGACCAGTGGTGGACATCCCCCACAGCGGCATGGATCGATGATCCAACTGCCACCTCAACTGTGTAGCATCCTTGGGTCTAGGATCCACGTTTGATAATGGTTGCATATCTAACACGCATGCAATTATGTTAATAAACCATTGATCTCAAGCAAATGTTAACAAAATGACACTTAACTATCACAAAATGACAGGCATGCAATCATGTTAATAAACCTTAAGCTTAAAGTTTAAATTTTTGGAACAAATGGTAGTTTATCTCACATCAGAAAAACTAAAACCACAATCAAAGCCCACCAATGGTGCCAGATTACACTAACATTTGCTCATGATTAGTTACAAGTGAGTTCAGGAGAGTGATTGCTTTTAAACTGAAGCGCACATGCATCTTTTGTAGCCTCCGATATCATAATCAAGAAAATAATGAGTGAAACTAAAGTATTAAGGCTTTTGTTCCTACCTTGAGGTAGAAATTAGAATAGCACTTTCTATAACATAGTTTGGTTATAATCTTAAAAGAGAAAAAAATGCAAAGGAAAAAGACCTAACGTTACTTGATGTTGGAGAACCAATTGGCACAAAAACTTAAGCTAGTAGGACATGAGCCAACTATGTATATGAGGCTTCACACACATCAACACCTATATCATTATGTCGTATAAAATAATTTGATTCCACATACTCAAATATACAAAGATTTTCTTGCATTTTTTTTTCTCTTAACTACTAACTATGATCACAAGCTGTGTTTGGCCTAAACAAAATAGAAATATCTTAAGAGATTGCAGCCCTTGGAGACTAATTGCAACCCAAGTTTCTTCAAAATAATAAGTTTCTAAATTCCTAGGTGAATTCAAAGGAGATAAGGATAGAAATAAATATCAAATGTCTTCCTATAAACTTTTAAAATAAAAAATAACTATGAACTTATAATTATAAACAAATTTCCAAAAAATTTCTGAATTCTAATATCTTAAAGAGCAAATCACCACCACATGGACCATAATCATTCAAACAGAAAGAATATGCCAACATGCCTACTTAGCCCCTTCTTGTTGACATGCTCTGCATAAGAGAAAGAGACATAGAGATGCTTAGAGTAAGCACACATGAATTCTGTGGAAGAGAAGTTACCTTGGACTTGGATGGTTTTTATGCATCTCTCCTAATAGTTTTTAGTTGTTTTGCAGTTGCCAAATTTAGCTAAAATTCACAACATTGTTATCTCACTAGTCACAACTATAGTCAAATTACCAAAGCTAAACCAATAGACCCAACAAGAGCAGCAATCCTACAATCAAAGGCTATCAAACTACGAGAATGGTCTCACTAAACATTCTAGGACCTTTTGTCTTCCAAACATGAGATTGCTCCAATCACTACCTTTTTCATAAATAGTCTCATTGACTAAGAGTCACTTTTTAAAATTAGATTATCAGAGTTGTACATACAAAGCAAATGCAAATACATTTTTAGACATGATCCTTATCCTTATAATCATTATGATAAAGCTAACATAAGGAAAAATCTGACACTGGAGTATGAAAAAGATACATATTGAACCAGTGAAGTTGAGAACCAAACAGATAAAAGCTAAAACAAAGTTCTTTCTTGGTGTCAAATTACACTGAGATTTGCTCATGATTAGTTACAAGTGAGTTTAAGAGAGTGATTGCATTTAATTTGGCTCCTAATCACGATCAAATCTCACAAATGTAGGATTCCAATGAATTGCTCCATTTATCAACTCAGTGTAATCTGACACCATAGCCTCTTTATTAATAGCTAAACCAAAGCCCACAAATCTATAGAAACAATCCTGCTCGAATTGCGGCATTTATCAAATGTTCCATTTTTATTCATAGGTAAATCTTTTTTTAAGTCAGATTAAACAACAACTACGATTAAACACAACAACAAGCTTATCTGAAACCCACATCAACAACTACAATTAAATGCAAAATAAATTACAATTAACAACAACTCACACCCAGATTGAAAACCTAAAAAAAATTGAACTCAGATTTTAGAAATTACCTTAATGCAGTTCTAATCCTTTAACTTTGATTTCTAAGCTTGATGGTGAGAGTTGCAAGTGAGGGTTATGGTGAGACTTGCAGGTAAGGGTTAGGTTAGGGTTTGGGTTGCGTTTCGGTCTACTAGTAGAAAGAAGAGAACTTGGAGAGGAAGCACACTTGGAGAGGAGGCACGTTGGAGAGGTTTCAGTGTACTGAACGGATTAAGGGAGACAGAGGTATTAGGCTACTGATCGGATTGAGGGAGATGAATTTTTTTGGAGACGTTACATTCAAAATTTGCTTTTATTCATTCACATTGTCAAGTTTTAAACTATCCAGCTAGAATATTTTATTGCGGAAAAGTCACGGTGGCAATCTAGCATGGCAAAAATGTGAAACAAACTCGATCATAGTAAAATCGAGTTACATAGAACCCGATTTTAGTATGATCGAGTTTCGTGTAGAAGCCGACTTTTATATAATTGAGTACTAAAACAGAAACACGAACTTAAATAGTTTCAAAACAGGGACATATTGCTAGATTTTTTTGCAAAATAAGGGCAAAATTCCAATATCCCAAATCTCAATATACTCATATTCATACTCATCTCATAAGAGAGATGGAGATCAAAGGTATGCATATTAGATTGAATTTGAGATAATTTTCAATCCATCCTAACTTATTTAGACTGAGAAATTCCCAACTCAATCCATGATAGTTTTAAAATTTAGTCTAACCTAACCCAATCCAATTCCTAATTATCATATTAGATTGGATTTGATTGAATTATAGGATTGAGACCATTTTATCAATAATAATAATAATAATAGGGGTTTTTTTTATGCTAAATAAAAAAGAAGGACTTCGGTGTGGGCTCATCGACCCCACTCCATGTGACAGTAATGGATAATAATATGTATACCACGGGGACCTTATTAGGGCTATCGCTCGAATCGCTCATCTGTAAATGCTAGAACAAAGACTCCTAACATCAAGACACACCCCGTGTGGTAATATTAGGGTTTTATTCATCTAGTGTATTATTCAACAAATGATTATTGTACAATTGAGCTTATATTTCAATTCAATTGTATAAAAAATAAGCTTCAAAATACCAAAAGAAATCAAAATGGCATATGCGAAAATACTATTTTTGTCCCTATATTTCCATTGGATTTCCACTTTGGTCCCTACTTTTTATTTTTACTGCTTTTAGTTTCTATTTTGAAAAATACGTTTCGTTTTGGTCCATACCATCATCTCTCTAACAAAAATATCCTACTTGGCTAACAGAATGCATCGTTAGCACTCAAATGCCTATGTGACCATTAAAATAATAATAAAAATTTTTAATTTGGCATTTAAGTAATGCCACATCAACATTTTAATATTAAAAAAACCATGTTATTCTTTTTTCTTTTCTTTAATTATTTTAAAATAAAATATAATTTTGGTTATTATTTAATTATTTAAATAATAATTAAAATAAAATTTTCTTTTCTTTTTCTTTTCATTATTTTTTTGGAAGAGATTACATCAATTTATGTTCTTTTGTTCTTACTGTACATGTTCTTCATGATTTTAGTAAATTAAATTTTTTTTTTCTTTTGGTTATAATTTCTTTATAACCAAATAAATCAAAATTCAAAACTTTAGATCAAACAATAACCAACATCCACCAACCAAAATCCAGAAATCAACATACACCCACCAAAATTCAAAACCCAGAAATCAACATACACCAACAATCAAACCCACAAACATGTATGCATATCCAGAAATTTGAACCTAGCATACACCCACTAAAATCAAAAGATCGGCATCCTCTTTGTTCACAAAATCAACACCAATCTCCAAGTTGTAAACCCATCAATCCATTAAAACACAAAATCAGATCCAAGTTGGAAACCCACTGATCTCCACCATTCTCTCGAACCCACCCTTTGGAATCAAAACCCACAAACCCACAAATCTGCTACAGATCAATACACCAATCCACCACATACCCAAATCAACAAAACTCACAAACCCATAACCCACAAACCCATATCTACACCACTGAGATGAGAGATAGAGAGATGAAAGAGAGAGACTTACCAATCTGTGAATATCAATGACATGATAATTATTTATTTTAATGTAAATTGGCATCTACTGGATATGTCTATAATTGCAATTTTTTCTTCAGATGAAATAAAGAAAAAGGTGGAAGCTGAGATTGAAGCCGAAGAAGCTTATGAGTTGTTTAAGAAATTTGAGGATGAGATGGTAATTGAAAGTCAGAAGTTAATGGAACTTGAGGGGCCCCCCTAGTTTGATGAGACTACTGTGCCAGACAAGAAAAAGAACTTAGACGACCCACTTGGTAAGAGCATCCACAGCAGTGTAGCTATAATGCTATAATGTTAAATTTTAGCTCCAAAAACACAAAAAAACGCATACAGCAGTGGTGCCATAGGTAAATATTATAGATGAATTGCTACAGTGCACATCTATAAATAGATGTGCACTGTAGCACACATCTAAAAAAAAAATTAATTTTTTATTCAATCCTCTATTAAAATAATCTCATTGTCTCTCTCATCAGCTCTCATCAGCTCTCATCTCTCTCATCTCTCTTTTCAAGCTCTCATCTCCCAGTCCACGCCGTCGCCGTCGCCGTCCACGCCGTCCCAGCCCACGCCGTCCCAGCCCATGCCGTCCCACGCCGTCGCCCTCCCAGCCCACGCCTCAGCCCACGCTGTCCCACGCCATCCCGTCCCACGCCGATCAGCACTTTTTGTTTTTTTTTTTTTTTCCTGGTGTGGGCTGTGGTGTGGTAGGTGGTTGGTTGATTTTTTTTTTCTTTTGTTGGGTGGTGGTGGTGGTTTTGTGGTTGTGGTTGTGTGTGTGGGGCTGTGATGTGTGGACTTGGTTATTTTTTTTTTCTTTTGTTGTGGCTGTGGTGGTGGTGGTGGTGGTGGTGGTTGTGGTTGTGTTTGTGTGTGGGGCTGTGATTTTTCTTTTGTTGTGGCTGTGGTGGTGGTGGTGGCGGTGGTGGTGGTGGTGGTGGTTGGTGGCGGCGGTGGTGTGGTTGTGTGTGGCTGTGATGTATGAGTGTAGTGAATATATTATTTTATTATAGTGAAATATTATTTTATTGTAGTAGTATATTATATTTATTGTGATGTTTATATATTTTATTGTATTG